>NW_010429793.1:33933-39003 GCF_000710305.1 Buceros rhinoceros silvestris | reverse complement strand
GGCTTGGGCACCTCCTCTTCCGTGGTGGCCCGCAGGCCGCCGGTGTCCCCTCCCGCAGTCACACCCACCCGGCAGAGGTGGGTGAAGCACGGTTGTCCGTGCTTGGGACAGCAGGGCTCGGGTGGACCAGTATCCTTCCTCTGCACGGCGTTTCTAGGCTGTTGGCACGGGCAACTGGCTATCCTCTAAGGCCGCCTCTATCCAGAGCTGAACTCTTCTGGTTGCTTGGCCAAACATGTGGGTTTCATTCCTGAAGAGTCACTGCATCTCCTGGGGCCCTTTCCCCATCCTAGCCATTCTGAACTGAGCACTTGTGTTTGAGGGATTCAAGCAGCGGTTTGCACCCTTTGCAGCTGTGGATCGTAACGCTTTCCCCTGGCAGTACAGATCTCTCTGGGAATACCTCAAATGCGGCGTTTATCGTTTTGCCTTTCTTAGTGACCTTTCCCAGGTCACTAGGAAGAGATTCACAGACAACTGAAAGAGGTTCGCTGTCTGAAAGTCACTGAAATGAAAGAAAAAAAAAAAAGGGAAAGGTAAGTGATAAGTAAAAACACAAAAGGGAAAGCTAAGGGAACATGGCAGAGCAGGTTTCAGGATCAAAACTTGAAAGTGAGGATTTACAAAGGCCCTAAAAACACCAGAAAGAAGCAGGAAACAAGAAAAAAAAATCGCCTAAGTTTTTTGGTTTTGTCTGGCTCTGTTGTATCTACCATTTAGACTCCTGAAAAGAAGAGTTGGGCTCCTCAGTGTATGTTGTGTTTGGTGGCCACCAAACTAGATTGCCAGTGATGAATTGCTGAACTCAATTGCTTGCTATCCAAGACACGTGCAGATGCAACTTCATGATAGCTAAAGCTTTTTATGAAAATCGCCTAAGTTTTTTGGTTTTGTCTGGCTCTGTTGTATCTACCATTTAGACTCCTGAAAAGAAGAGTTGGGCTCCTCAGTGTATGTTGTGTTTGGTGGCCACCAAACTAGATTGCCAGTGATGAATTGCTGAACTCAATTGCTTGCTATCCAAGACACGTGCAGATGCAACTTCATGATAGCTAAAGCTTTTTATGGCGTTATATTTCTTTTTTCCCCTCTACCTCTGTGGTGGAGTTCAGAATTTGAAAGGCACTCACAATAGTCTCATAATGCTAAAAAAACCCCGACCATTGGGTTCAAGTTCTTTCGCTGTCAAAACAGTGAAAGTTGTTCAACACAATAAAAAGAATGCAAGTCAACCTAAACAGTATGTGCTTTTCACTACCACTAGCTGATACGGGTATTTTCTTCATTAGTGAGTGTTATTCATAGAAAAGTGGGAGGAAGGATAAGGAGGAGATGTAATTTGATACTAGTTTTGATTCTGTTAAGAGTCTCAAAAATCACTTTACAAGTCATGGATGCCGTGTTTGCATACACGCTGGATGCAAACGGGCATTAACTGGATTAATAACAGTCTGTTAAATTTAACAATACAGTGAACATCAGGAATGAATTAATCCGAAAGCCTTTGGTAACCAGCACAGCTACTTAAACCATGTCTGTCGGTGCGCACAAATATTTGTACGCTATATGCAGAAGGGGTGGGGAAGCCAAGCACTTTTTCACAAAGGAGGTTCTGTTTTCAGTAACATGTTTTCAGTAACATGATTCCAGTTAGTCCTGGCCAAAGCAGTGATGCCTACAGCAATTATGACAAAGGAAAAGTATTTTTAATTTGATGGGGTTAGATCTCCTTTGTCTCATCAGTACTATGCAATTGTAAAGAAAAGAAAGGTGAGGGGAGAGAGTTTGGATGCTGGTGGTTTGAATTTATGTTGTGTGCAAGAGTGTCTTGTGTGAGAGTGGTGTATGAGACGCTACAGTGTAGTCTTTTAAAGGTTTGGAACAAGGGAATGAAAACCTGTGTTGTGATAGAAAATATGGCAGAGAAGTTCTGGCCATTTCTTTAAACATGAAGTTGCTACCCTGAACATCATTCTGTTGAAAGCAAGAGACGTCCAAATACCTCGTCCTTGTCTGTTTCTGGATTCAAAGTAATACTTCATTTATTTGATTGGATGGATTGACACTTGATTTATTTTCTGCTGAAGTTTATCCTCCCATATAAACCGCGCCATCAGTGGAAAAAACAAGCTGCTCCATAAATAGCAAAATACGTTGAACCTGTTTTTCTGTGACTGGTGACCTGCATGCCCCTCACTGCGCTGCCTTTCCCTTGCAGCACTGATCTCCAGACTCATGCTTTCCTCTCAGTTCTCTCCAAGTTCAGTTTCAATATCCGTAAAATATCTCCAAGGGAAGCGATACTTGGGGTTTTGGGAGTGCTTGTTCATACACTGGTCTGCATGTGGTGTTTGGTTAGCAGCAGACCCAGCAGAAACGGTAACAGTTGAGTTCCTGCTGTAAGCATTTCCCTCATCAGGGTGACTAATATGTGTGTGTCTCATCTGAATCCAGATGCTGATTTTTGAAAACGGGAAGAATATAGTTGTAGGAGACCTTTAACTTTCTGTTAAACTTGACTGAAATTGGCCATTGTGTTCCAAAGTATTTAACAGGAGACTGGCAGAGACCACAATTGCACAACTCTTGTTTTGTTTGGAAACCAGACAAAAAGAGTTACATATTTTATAAGCGCTTGGTACCATATGCTGAAGAGTGATTCACGTCTTAAACTTATTGTTGGCAATTAAACAATTCATCTCTGTAACCAAGGCTGACTAAAAAAATATTTCTCACAAGTTAGTCTTGGGTGCACACTAGACTTTCGCTAGTGTGGTTCTGTCAAACATCTTTGGTTTGTAATCAGGATAACGCTGCAAGCAGATGTCTGGATTAGATGCAGGTAACATGCCAAAGTTAAACTTTGGTCAGTTTAACTTGTTGGTACTTTAACCCAAAATAAAGGCTTTAAAATTTAAAGCTTTCTTGAATCTCAACTACTAATAATACCCCTTTAACAACTCCTTTGCAATTTTGGGGGTTTTTTTCCCCTCAAAATGATGATGTACTCCAAGTAAACTCGTGGGAGTCAGGTGTTTCATTTCATGACTGTGTCAGAATGAAATTTGTTTGGAAAACGTCAGCAAGATTTCATGGGACAGCGATAGCGCAACCTTACTGGAAAACTTTTATACATAATTTAATGTTTTCCAGTCTTCTTTCTTAATTGCCTGTTGCTTGCCTCCAGCTCGAATCATACAACTCGTGGTTCGGCCGCTAAATAAACCTCCCTGCAGGAATAAGACCTCAGCTTTTCCTTCCTTTTGCAGAATTAGCGTATGTTGATCTGAAATTCACTGGTGATGAAGCTGTCCCAAAACGCAGCTTTTCACTAGGCTGCTGTGCTATCATCATCCCAGGTTAGATGTGAGAAACTTCTAAGTAGTTTTTGTACAGAATAAAATGGTAGAAGAAGTCTTCATTTACAAAAGATGTTAAAAGTAAGTTACTATCTTTTTGTACTGTTAATTTCACCCTACTTACCTCCATGTTTTTAATTTTTCAGACATTCTCTCTAACCTGTTTGATCTGAAGGGATGTGTTTTAAGTGCCCCACGTCCTTTCATCTTCTCAGTATTTGGTTTCACTCACGCTTTGTGCTTTAGAGCTTTGTGCCTTTTCAGTCAGGGGCCCTGAACAGTGTGACCTCTCTGTTTTCCTTGTGAATATTTCACAGTACTGCTTAGGTGTTTTCTCCTGACATTTCAAACCATTCCTTGACTGGAAGGCTGGGGATCAAGTTCTAGATGTGATAGATGGAGTCATGGTGTGACAAATTGTCGCTTTCCTTTTGTGGTATTTTTCCTTTGTAATGCTTTACTTCTGTTTCTCTTTGTTGGTGATGTTGTAGCAAAAACACACTCAGGAATATGGAAAGATCTTCAAGTCTCACTTTGGTCCCCAGTTTGTTGTATCCATTGCAGATCGAGATATGGTTGCTCAAGTCCTCCGAGCAGAAGGTAGAGCACCACAAAGAGCTAACATGGAATCCTGGCAGGAATACAGAGTCTTACGCGGGAGAGCCACAGGCCTTATTTCTGCGTAAGTGTTGTTACTCCTTCATTTTCTTTGTTTTCTTGTAAAAATTTAGTGATTTTTCTGAAGGACTGTACAGGTTACCTGGGAATTCAGGCTCTTCTGTGTGGAGAAATCTGTGTGTCTACTAGGGAGAAGAGGGTAGGAATTTATGGTCAATTGTTTCTTCTGCTGCTGAGAGGGTATGGTAACGAGGTGTAGTTTGAATGCAGAGTAAGTGCCTTGCATAAAAAACATTTTTGGGGCATGTGTATTAACTAGAGCTGTCTGAGCCGACTCACGTACCTGGAAGCAGAATGGGGCTCACTAACTCTGACACAGCACAGTGCAAATGTGGTTTTATTGCTTCACATCTAGACTGTTGTATCCAGCAGGCAGTGTGCTGTGTGGACTTGTTGGCTCAGGTTGCCTTTAGCTTTGCTGTTCACCAAAGTGCCCTCCCAGTAGATTAACGCAGAAGAGTCACTGTACGGTAAACTCACGCTGTAGTTCATCCCCACAGAGATATTTCTGTATGTGGCGTATTCTAGAAGAGTTATCTAACTTTAACGCTTTCATAAACTGGCAGTGCATGTGGGTGTGGTTAATTGCCACTGGGAACTACTCACAGTCCCCACTGACATAGGATGTTTATTTAGAGGGAAACTAGTTTCCTGAGTAATGGACAATCTGTTTTTTTCATGGTGGCAAAAGGCATTATGTATTGCATTGCAGACTCAGACCTCAAGCTGCAGTTCAGAGTCAAACTAACAGTTCCTTGATATTTTGTGAAATGAGATCATAAGAGATAGTCAGAAAAGTCTGTTAAACAGATTAAGTTTGTTTGCTGGCCAGTAAGTCTCTGTACCTCACAGCTGCGTTGGTCTAGGTGAAAGAATATAATGAGAAATATACAGCACTATAAAATAAATGCATAAAAGACAATTGTCTGTCTTCATAAGGAATTGAATGGTGTCCCTGGAACCCCTGTTCCCGCATACTCTGCTCTTAGAAAGCATGCAGATGCTACAATTCAGATTTGTGGTCTTCAGCAGG
>NW_010429793.1:2604-33860 GCF_000710305.1 Buceros rhinoceros silvestris | reverse complement strand
GCAGGAAGATTTCAATACATAGCTCAGCTAAGGGAGAATCTAGCTGTAAATTTTGTCTCCTTGTAGCGAGGTCTGCTATGCCATTACTTTGTAGGCTTAGAACTAATGTAACTGAAAGTGATGTATCGGTGATGGAATTTACGGTACTAGCTCAAATCTTTGATTTGTCAGCTCTGAATGTGATTCTTTGGTAATGAAGCACCAATTCTAGGTAAAAGCAATTTTGCAGGCTATCAATTTGAATATTTATTAGAAGTAATTTTAATAGGGAAAACTTGCTAATTTCTTGTGTTAGCTACTACTTAAATACTAACATAGAGACACTTGTCAAATTCCGAACATTGAGTAGGACAGGTTCTATGACTCAAGAGATTGACTTCCACATGTATGTCCATGTTGCAACACTGAAATTTAAAGAGGATGTGCAATAAATACAGAATAAAAAGGTGGGAGCATAACACCAAATATACATTATCATAATTTAATTTCACCACTTGCTTTCATTTGACATGAGAAATCATAAACAGTCTCGTTGCAGAGCTCTTCAACCCAGCTGAAGATTGTTAAGGAAAAATGTATATAGACATTATTAATAATTTCTTCCAGGGAGGGGGAACAATGGTTAAAAATGAGAAGTGTACTGAGGCAAAAAATTCTGAAACCCAAAGATGTGGCTGTTTACTCTGAAGGAGTCAATGAAGTTATCTCAGACTTAATTAAAAGAATCCACACCCTCAGAAGTCAAGAGGATGATGGGGAGACAGTGACCAATGTTAACAACCTTTTCTTCAAGTATTCGATGGAAGGTAAGCCCAGGCTGCACCACATCTGTACAGAAAATGGACATAAAGCAGTGTGCTTACGGTTGGGAGTTTTTGTCAAATGACTAGTGCCCCACTGTGATTAATCCGAAGGGGAAGCTCAATATCCTGCATTCGGGTGCCTTCCTACTTAGTGCAGTAGAATTCCTTTGTGGAGTCCAAAGAGATGACACGTTCTATTACAGGACAATTCCTATGGAAATGCTGGTATACAGGTAAAATGTATGATCAAGGCCTGCAGCAGTTTCTGTACTCTGTATTTTTGTGTTAATTCCTCCAGACTAAGGGTGTTGACTAGTGCAGTAGAATTCCTTTGTGGAGTCCAAAGAGATGACACGTTCTATTACAGGACAATTCCTATGGAAATGCTGGTATACAGGTAAAATGTATGATCAAGGCCTGCAGCAGTTTCTGTACTCTGTATTTTTGTGTTAATTCCTCCAGAATAAGGGTGTTGACCTTCTAGCACAGTGACTTCTAAGTCATGTTAATTTAACAACATCCTGGCCAAATTCAGGTGGGGAATCACTATGTGATACATCTGTAGTCTGTTCATAACTTAATGTGGGAAAAGATACTGCTTTCCCCTCCTACACATGCCAAGCGTGGGATTGATACGCTTGCCTTAAAAATCATCTGCCGCTGGCTACCATTAGTGAGGGGGTGCTACGTGGAACCCCAGCCTGAGCTAGTATGGCACTTCCTGTGTTCTCACAGAAATCTAACGGCGATTCGTATTTCATGCATTCCTTTGACTACGTACAATCTGGTCTTGTTCTATGTAGTGCCTTTTAAAAACATTGGCACTCTTTGCTGACAGACAGCTGAATAGCTTGAGATTTGCGAGAACTTCCAAACGGCTCACCTGTGAAGATGTTGTATCAAATTGCCTGCTGCCTGTTTGGTAAACTAACCCGAGTCAGTTCTACATTCATAATGTCTAAAAATGGCGTTAAGCTAAGGGTTACCCATTTTATGGAGCTTTAAACTCAGATTTGCTTTAACTGATGGGTTAGTTTAAATTCTTCACATTCTTTAAGCTTTTCATTTATAACTTGTGCCTGGCACGCACTTATTTCCTATATGAATCGCAGTTTTAATTAACTTGCACTGTCAACTGTTCAGGGAACCAATGTGTAAGATTTTATTGAAAGGACCATGTAAAGAGCAAAAGAATGAATAAGGGTTAGTTGCTGAAAGAGGCACAAGAGAAATAAAAGGCACAAAAAAGTATCTTCTCAGGGAGGAAAATTAGGGAAGGAAGAGTGGGTTGAAGATAGCCAGTTTTTAAAATTCTTTTTGTCAGTAAAGAAGAAATACTAAGCAAAGAAAAGGAAAGAAGAAAAGTTTCTTAAAATAGCTGTCTATCTATACTTGGGAATTTATGGAGAGTTTGATGGAGGGCAGGATCAAGGTTAAACATAATTATCTATTGTACTTGTTTTTAAAAGGAAAAACAGAGAAAAAAGAGACTAGAGTTAATAGACCAGTTAATGCTAATTATCTAGTTAATGGTTATTATCATATTTTCTGGAAGGAGATGGACAAAGTATTTAAAAGCACAAAATTTATTTTAAAACATTTGATTTTATGCAAATAGCGTCAAGAAATTATCTAACTGATAATTTTTACATTACCTAATTGCTCCACTGGATTTTAGAAAATCATTAAAGAAGATTATTTTGATAATAGGGATGCTTGTATACCACACCAGGTGATATGTTCATAAATAAACTGGGTAATGCGGTCTATGTTTTGCAAGTTGGGAGGAAAAATATCTAGAAACCTGTGTTCAGGACATAATTAAAGATGGTTTGCTGTTAGACTGAGAGAACATTGCGGCCAGCTCCAGTAGGGCAGTTTCTGGGTGAGTTCTACCTAGTGTTTAACAATTTGGGTATGTTTATAAAAACTGAGGTGGGAGATTGCAGGGACACGAATGGATGAGAAAGGATTAGTTTGATAAATGGAAGAAATGAACCAGAGTTGAGAAGAAGAACTATTTAATAAAAATATGTATAAAGTACTGTTCTTTGAGGAGGGGACAATGGTATTTCTAGTTCAGTCAGTACTAGAAAAACAACGGAGAAAATTAACAAGTCAGGAGAAAGAGACGAGTCGATATTGTCACTCACAACAGCGTCACATGCTTGCTGCTTCTTAGGACTGCAACATTGTGTGCAGTAAGATCAGTGTCAGAATGCCACCTCTTTACCCATTTATGCATCCTCATTGTCTATTTGCTACCAGCCTGGGAGGAAGAAAGGCACGTAGCTGCTGCTAGAGGCTCCTGCAGTATCACCAGTTACCAGAAGTGTCTTTGGAGTTGTCTGTCGCTGCATGCTCAGGGGCCAACGCAGCAGGCTCGGGGTTTGCGGTGCGATGCAAAGCACAGCAAACACGCTGGGGAGCTGCTCTGCTTCTGTTGGAATTCCTGGCTGTCTTCTCCTGCTGAGCATTATTGACATAGTAACCACTGTCTCACTACAATGTTTAGCTGGGATTTTTTACTGTGTTTTAGATTTCTCTCTTATCTGCTCCCGACGGAGGTAATCGTAGCCATTTTTGGAAAGTTGTTCCGTTATGCTAGCTTTTTAATTCCTTGAATTGTCGATGTGTTTATATGCATGTGTATAGCAAATTCTTTGATTTCGTATGTGCAGGTGTGGCAACTATTCTGTATGAATGCCGGTTGGGCTGCCTGGAAAACAACGTCCCACAGCAGACTGTTGAATATATTGAGGCTCTGGAGTTGATGTTTAGTATGTTTAAGACCACTATGTATGCAGGTGCTATTCCCAAATGGCTTCGTCCACTTATTCCAAAACCCTGGAGAGAGTTCTGCAGATCCTGGGATGGACTCTTCAAATTTAGTAAGATTTAGTAGTAGAAAAGTTCAGCTGTATTTCTGCAGGTTCTGTGTGTGTTTAAACAGGACTTGCTGCATTTCTCCTTGTAAGAAGACGTGGCAGAAGTGAGTTTCATATTAAATGCAGACTGGTCAAGAGAACTGTTTTAAAAAAATACTCTATTGAAAAGGAATTTTACCAGTAACCTTTAAATATTCCCCCTGTTTTATATTGCTTTTTCTTTATTTGTCTTCATCTGTTTCAGCACCCAGTCCCCACTTCAGGTCCCAGTTCTTTGCCGAGGCTTTATCTTAAGCCACTTGAATTTTAATGAGGGTGGTTTGGTTGACTTCAACAAGTTTTCAGACAGGCACTCTGACAAATAATCACCACTGAAACTGACTAGAAGGTTTAAAAATTAGACTCTAGCAATTAGTTAAACTCTTTGTGAAGTTTATGTATACACATAAAAGCATGTAAGTTGACATAGAAGTACACTGCTGTACTACAATATTTCGTTGTAAATAAAGCATTCCAGGCTACTTTATGAATCATCTTTCATGTAAGTAAGAACTTCAGCTTTACCTATCAACAGCTGAAAAACTGCTGTTGAGGCTTTCGTTCTATTTTAAACTTGTTGTCACGATGTTTCTCTGTATAATCCCTTTGTGAAAAAGGAATGAGATGGTGAAAATCACTATATGTGATGTGAGTATTTGTGTAGGTTTCATAAAGGAACATACTCACTCTAGTTCACTTTTTTGTAAGCTCATTCTGTGAGGCATTGCCTTTCTGAGGAGTTTTCTTCTTTTGAAATCCCTTGTTTCTCTGAAGATGCTGTTTGCAGTCACTGAAGTATAAATGGGAATGTGGGTGAAATTACTTAAAATGCCATTCACTTAAGTTTTTCAAATTTTATTATTACTTGATGCTCCTAATCTTTGTCTTCAAGTGTAATTTAATTCTGTGGCTTTAACCTTCTGCTTGCTGCTAACATCTTGTAGCAGCCTCTGTGTGCTGAGTTGCAGCATGCTCTGCAGAGTGCACCTCTTCTTGCAGAGTCATCAGAAAACAATCCAGGTGGGCATAAAAATTTGACCTTGAGCTTCCTTCGCTCCCTGTCAGAAACTGTAGTATCTGGTGTCCTTCCTTTGTGCTCAGCGTTCACATGCAGTGAGCTACCAAGGTTCCCGTCAGCTCAGTCTTTCCTTACCATGAGTACCCAAAGACATCCACCACCACACTATTATATTTTCTCTGAGAAAATAAATTTAATTTTTTGGCTTTTTTTTTTTTTTGTACATAGTGTAGCATAAGGGAGAAATGCCATTACTGAATGGAACCAGCAGAAAAATAAAAATGGAGGATTAACAATTTTTTTTGAATCCCAAAGGTCAAATCCATGTTGACAACAAATTGAAGGCTCTTCAGTCTCAGCCGGACCAAGGAGAAGTGAATGGTGGGCTACTTACATACCTACTAGTGAGTAAGGCACTTACTTTGGAAGAAATCTATGCCAATATGACTGAAATGCTTCTGGCAGGAGTAGACACGGTAAGCTTGTTACCGTTTTTCTTGTGCGCGATTGTTTTTGTAAACCAGTACCATTCACAGCTCTCTGCAAGGGGGGCCCTGTTATTTATAAGGACGTAATTTCTGACACATTCAAGTCATGACATCTTTAAAGTGATAGAAAACGCTCACAGCACTGTGTAATCTCTTACTACAATGAAGACAGTGCTCTTCTAGCTGTGGTTTACAGGAACTCATCATTTGGGAGGTGGTTCCACAGTTCATTAAACAGATAAAACTTGGCTTGGATTTCATACATTTTCTTTTACTAGGTTGAGTATCAGGTTGAACTTTGTGCTTCTTTAGGTAGTCCACATTAGAAAAGGGTGCTGAAAGTTAGTGTGAAAAAAATGGATCAATAAACTCGTGTGTAACATTTGGTAAAGAATTTTCCTGTATGGCTACTTAACACAACAGGGACACACATTATGGATTGGATACCTGGTTTCTGCCAAAGTCCATTAGGCCAGCACTAATATGGTTAAGGCCTAAGATCACTCTACCCATGCTTGTGCTGGCAACACAGCTGGAGGCCAAGAGCTGTGGTAATGGGGCTCAGTATTAACGAAGATGGCACATACAATCTGTTGACACCTAGTGAAGCGTTTTAAGTGGTCATCTTTCCTTATTCTTCTGATTTCTCATCTAGAGCTTTTGAAGAAACATGGAGGTCATGTATGTCTCTTCCCCTCCTCTCATTCCTATCATATGAAATCAGTGTAGCTTAGTATTGATTGAAGCATGACTATCAGAAGAATAAGTTACTGTATTGTATGTACAATGTATATGGAGTTATTTAGGATAACAATAAGCACTATTACTGTAAATGGTTGTAAGTGAACAATTTTTTTAAGAGATGTCTATATGAATTTGATAAAGAAAGTGTTATGTAGGACTATGTTTAATAGTCTTACTGTAGAAAAGATTAAAATAAGTAAAAAAGTAAAGTAGCCTTAAAGTAAAAAAACCACGGTGGATAATTGAATTCAGATTTTTTTTTTATGTAAGGGAGTTTGTAAGGTTTCTAAAGAAAACAAAAAAACCCCAAACCCAACAGTAATACTTTTGGACTTCAAAATAAGGAGCATATGTAAAGCTTATTTGTGTGCTGAAGTTTATTCTGTTGGTTAAATATCCCAAGGGCTTGTAAGTTGGGAGAGGTTTTTGATGTTTGGTTCTAAAGTAAAGCACAGTTATTCATACCATTCATTTTCTAATCTTTCAGACCATTAATTTTCCAGTTTTTAGTGTGTGAGAGTTTTCATTAAACTAAAAGGAAAATGCTCAAGTTCATGCCAAGAAGAGTTTCTCTGTTTGACTCAGTTTTCTCAGCTGGTAACAATCTTTTTGTGAGAGGATGGTACTTCCGATTTCTTCATTTCCATGTACAATTATTTCCAAGTACAAGACAGAAATTGAGGGAATCTTTTTTCCCCTAATGCTGTCACTTCAGATCTCATTTTATCATAGAAACCAAAAGAGGTTTAGAAGGTTCTAAAAGCTTTCATCAAAATTCTAAGGCAGTTTTTGGCTACAAAGCATTTTGGCTGTCCCTGGCACAGTGCTAATTTTTAAGTGGTTATGAAGGAGCTGGGAACCTGGGAAGAAACAGTGTTTGTATCTGAGAAGCTCTGTACACAGCTGGCACAATTGCTACCTCCTCTGAGTTCTGAGAGGACTAGAACAGGGTTGCATTTTAGCAAGGGAGAGCCACTCAATGTTACAAAAAGCAAAAAAAGCAAGGTGCTGGGAATGATGCTTCTAGCATTATGCCCCAGTCTGAAGACTGTCATGATGAATTTAGATTCTAAATTGATCCTAAATGTAAGTTCAAAATAAGACACTTCCAGAAGATGGGGTTTTAATACATACATTGTTTGTAACCTTAAACTTTGTCATGCTAGTGAGTGAGAAGCTGAAAAGAAAATATTCCCTGCTTAGAAAGTGAAACTGGTCGTCTGTCTTCATTATGCACGGTAAAAAAAAAGTTTAAAAATAGTTCAGGAATATTAGGGTGGAGGTTACAATTTTTCTCTTGAACACCGTAAGGCACTAAGAACAACCCAGGTAAGGAGAGGAATGGTTGCATTGTCACTTTCTCTGCTATACTTGCTCAGGAACACTGGACACACACTTTTCATGGTAAACTTTCTGGTGTACCGTGGTGGTTGTGAGGAAAACAGGCTCAAGTAAGGCCATTTGATTGACCTGAAAGTCTTGGGTGCAGCTGATAATAGAAGCAAAATGTCTTGAGTCTGTCCAGTATTTGAGTGGGATAGTCCCTGAAATCCAGGTAGCTTAAACACAGGGACTCATGGTTTAATGAATAGTAAATATTGGATCACAAAAGTTTAAATACGCTAATTGGTTCCATGTTAGTAGAAATGGAGTGAGTTCATGCTCTCAGAGTGTGTCCTCACCCACAAATGTGTGTTGAAGTGCAGTTTTTCTAGCTGAGGCAAAAGAGAATTAGATGATGGGTTCCTTTAAGTCATCTTGTGCTCAAAGCTGAACTGTCTCCTGCCTCATGTTCTGTATCTTCCTTTGTACAAAATATTTTAAAATTACATTTCACACGGTACTGCTTTTCTGGAGCCATGATAATTATTAGAATCAATAATTATGGTGAGGGTGGGGTGTATTTTAACATTTTGGGTCCACTTGAAATATATTAGCTCCTCTTCCAGCTTCCTTAAGCAAGCTTTCAATAGCATGCTGAATTCCCGTCAAGTGGGCATTTTCAAGAAGCAGAAAGCACCAGTTGTGGTGCAGCATTGCTTACCAAAGGATAAAGTGTAATCTTAGCAGTGATAATATGAATTCTGTTGTGTGGATGCTATGGGGAGGCCACCATATGCTTAAAAGGGGTTGGTAATGTTCTGAGTCTTGATCTTTTCTCTTTTTTCCTGTGAAATGGCTTCGTTGGGAAGAAAGGTGAAACACATATTGAAAACTTAATCCATTGCTGTTTAGAGTGTTTATGTTTCAGTCTTGTTTATGTAGTTTTGTTGCATTTTTTTTCTGTTGCTTTTTATATTTCACTGGGAAAATATCAGCATGGGTTGTTTTGATATGTGAGGGATCTTTATATGGAAAAGGGATGAAAGAGGGGATGGTGAAGTCTGACAACATCCCATTGAGTCCAGATGTGAATCATTGCCAGTCTGTTTTATAACGTTAGACTTGTAAAACACGTAGTTGGAAATCAATTGTTTTTCTTGGCTTGAAACTATTTTTAATCTAATCTTGTTGGACTTGATTATGGTTGCGGTTTCTTCCTTAGACTTCTTTTACTTTGTCCTGGGCAACATACTTGTTGGCAAAGCACCCTGAGGTTCAACAACGTGTTTATGAGGAAATAGTCAGTAAGCTGGGGAAAGACCAAGTTCCTGTTGCTCATGATGTCCCAAAATTGCCTTTGATTAGAGCTGTGCTGAAAGAAACCTTGAGGTAAGTAGCAGACAACTCCAATCATTGATTAAAATACTGAATTCTGTGTAGCTGTAATGGATTTTGAGTCCATGCTAATGTTTGTATTTAGTTGTCGTTACTGCTCTTTTCTGCTTCTGCTTTTATTTATAGTAGCGGTATTGTGTCCAAGGATGCTGAAGCAATGAAATATGATCGATTATATAATGTTTAATGTTTTTAAGTGTGATAGAAGTACTAGCACATGTGCAGGATGTGTCTGTTAAGACAGGTAATCGAAATCTTGATTTTTGCCTTTTAAGTATTAGTCTGTATGATGAACTACAACAACCTCCTCACCCACACCGGTACTTTGCAGTGCCACTACAATAATTTTAAGCTTCTTGACTTCAGTTGAAAGCATGTGACTTGCTTTTTTTATATGTGTGTATCAAACATTCATAGTGAGATGAGGGAAGTAAGAGGATTTTAGAGAAGGCATCGACAAGGCTTTTTCAGGTCCCAGTAGTGCTAAAACATCTCCTGTTTGACCAATTGATTGCATGTTTGTACCTGTGTAAAGTAAATAAATAAATACACCAAATAGCTCAACCTCTAGTTACTAGTAAATAACTTAGATATTAATCATAATCTCACAGATGATTCAAAGTCTTTGCATCTCCAGGGTGCTCCCTCCGTACTTTAGAAAAAACTTTTTGCTCTGAATGCATATTGCATTGTGAATGCAAATTTGAATCTAAACTTTTTAAGTTCTATTAGTTATTACTGTTGAACTTACCATAAATATTTGTCTGTAGGTTATATCCTGTATTGCCAGGAAATGGAAGAGTGACCCAAAAAGACTTGATCGTTGGAGGATACTTGATACCTAAAGGGGTAGGTTCAACTGAAGTCCTCTGCAGAGAACACAGATTGATTTTTGTGTATGAAATGAGATCTGTTACAACCTATATATATACACTTCATTGATTTCAAAAGAGTTCAGCATTAAAAGGAAAGTGTTTCAGTAACAGCCATTTATGTGATGTGTTGCTGATTTCTTTTTCAGATTAGGGTCCTTGCCCACTAATCAAATTTACCATCAGGACTTGTTCTTAATATCCTTCAGGGTGGAGTCAATTAATGACATCTTTGTGCAATGTTACAATTTGATTTGAAAAGCATGAATTTCATTATTCTTGCAGTTTTAAAATTCCTTGCCTGTTAATACCCATTGTAGAAAGAGTTTTATTTTCTTTTTATGAATTTATACTATTCAAAAATTACACAGATCTAAGATTACACAAAGACCATGGAGATGGTGGAACTTTATGGCTCTGTATTAAATGCCAGCACTTTTGTGTTCAAGCAACGGTAGCTTTAAAACAGTCAGGATTCTTAAATATACTTATTTAAATATTGTTCCACACATTATTCCAAACATTATTGCTCATTACCATATCAGTTATGGCTGTTTTTTTTCCTGAGGAGTTGTGGTTTTTTTTCTTTCTTGTTCTCTGTTTTTAGATTTTGCATTGTCTTGTATCTCTCCCGTCCCTTTCTCTCATACTAACTTTTTGAGACAATTCCCCAAAATTGTGACTTTTGTTCCTATCTCCTTCCCCACCGCATCTTCTCTAATATTTCTGGCAACTTTTAACAATTATTATTATAACAAGATTATTTCATTTGACCTGTTGAGAAAGGGATCTGAATTTCTACATATCCTTTTTTCTTCTAGAATTACTCAAATATACTTTATTTTTATCACCTCATATCACAGAAACTACAGGAATTACAAGTGCTTTTTAATTTCATTATATGTATTTGAGTTAGATAAATATAAGCACAATTTATTTCCTCAGACGCAGCTGGCACTCTGTCATTACACTACTTCATACAGCGAAGAAAATTTCTCAATGGCAAATGAGTTCCGACCTGAGCGCTGGCTGAGGAAAGATAATTTGGACAGAGTAGACAATTTTGGTTCCATCCCCTTTGGTTATGGCATTCGAAGTTGTATAGGAAAAAGAATTGCAGAGCTGGAAATTCATCTTGCACTGATTCAGGTTAGAACTATGTGACAGCTTTACAAGAAGAAAATTATATTGGTATGATTCTTTTCTATGCGTGCCATTTCTGGATATCTTACAGTGCTCAAAAACTTTGCTTTGGAGTGTTGTCTAGCATATTCATCCTGACAAGGCTTAAAAAATTGAAAATTTTCATGCTTGAAGTGTAGAATACTAGTTAAACTACATTGCAGAAGAAAAAAATCTTTATAGTACAAATGAAGTAAAACTAAAGGTAAGTGTGTTAAGGAAATGCATGTATTTAGTACAGAAGGTTTTTGTAAGGCAATTGGAAGTCCTTCTTAATGTATGTTAGAGTGGTTACCTGCTCCGTTTCAGTATATGAAGGATTCAGAACTTACAAAGATGTAGATTGTTTTTATACTTACACTGACCACAGTGTTGTGACAAATAGAGTTTTTCTATGTTCTGTGGTCCTCTGTCCCTTCTTGCTCTTTCTTCACATTTTATTATTATTTTAGATATATATAATTTATAGTTGTGTAAGTTATATAAGTAGTTAGTACGTATTGATATGTGCCATTTTCCCATTGCTTCATATCATAAAGGAAGCTTTCTCAGCAGCTGCTAGATTCTTTTCGTCATTTAAAAGACACCCTTTAACTCAAACACTGAAATCAGATTGTGCAATCAAAACTCAAAGATTTGGAAACTATTTATAGTTACTTAACTATAAAAATATTTAAACCCATTATATGTATTCAAAGCAAAGCTTGATTGAATTTGACTTAGAATTTCCTTAAGTAAACTCCTAGAGCAATCTCTGAACAATTAGCAGCTGTCTTTCGGAACTCAAGGGTGAGATAGCTCTCAGGGGGCTGGATAAAAGAAACATACTTGCATCTTTTTGAAAAGGAGGATCAAGGAAGTAACAGAGAGCCTGCTTTAGTTTTCTGTAAAGAAACTAGAACGAAACAGCACACAACCTATTTACAAGCATCGAGATGATACTGAGGTTATTGAAAAACAGAAACACATGAAGTATGGAGCTAATCAAAGAGAAATTGTTCCAGACCAGTTGATTTCTTTCTTTGACCTGATCACTTACCTAATGTGGTGGATATAAAACAAATCATGTGTTCTGACTTCAGGAAGTATTTTCACATGTCCTATACATCATTCTCATAATTAAATTAATCAAATTTGTTCCAGATGGAAGTACCTATAAAACGCACACACAGCTGGTTGAAAAAAAAATAGCTGGAGGCAGCAGCTCTCAAAAATTTGCTGTTGAACTGGGAAAGCATTTAATTAAAATTCTGTAAGAGTCTGTGCTGTATTTGATTTAGGTTGGTATTTTCATTAACAGTGTAAATGGTGCATTAGTGAATACTTTTAAAGTTTGCATAGGCTACCAAGCTGACATGAATTAAGTTAAAATCAGAGGATGTGAGTATAGAATTATGAAAGAGTGGAGAAATGTTCCAGAATCAACACAAAATTGTTCACAAAGGACAGCTGCAAGTTACTACTCTTGAGAAGAAATCAAATGCATAAACACAAATTGCTGACCGACTGGCTGGGTAATTAGTGCTGTAGAAACAGACTGGGGTGATTCTGTACAAAATCAGTCAGCAATAAAGATGCTAATCCTGACACGGCAGTGTAATTCTTGGGTGTATTAACAGCATCAACAAGCATGTTGTGTGTCAGAAGGAAGAGCTAAATTACTCAGTCTTACAAAACATTGGCAAAACCTCAGCTTGACTACAATGCACAACCAAACCTGTGCACTGCATTTTAAGGACTATATAGTCCAATTAGAGGAAATTCTGAAAATGAGAGAATAACAAGAATGAGAAGTTTTAAGAAGAGAAGCATGGCATTAAAAGTTAATCAAACATCTAACATTGAAAATGTTGTTATGTGTAGGAAAATAATGCATTGTTCACCATCCTTACTTAGGAGAAGGGTAAGAGAAGATTGCTCTGTTTATATGAAAAAGCATCTGAGATTTAGTATCAGCAAAAGCTGAGGGTGTTGTGGTACTTCCTTCTTGAAAATTAAGAGATAGGAAGCTAAGGAATTCTATGTTCTGCTTCAAAACAGGTGAGATAAATCTATTGAACTGTGATTTATGTTTGCAACTGATTCTCTCAGTTTCATTAAGTCTATGGAAATAGATGTTTAAAGGACAAAGAACCCGTGTGATTGAATTACAGTGATTCTGTTCAGGAGAAGTTCTAATATTTGACTCCTTGAATCATGATTGTTTCACTTGGTGCACTGGACAGTTGCTGTCTCATATTTGTTTTGTTTCCTTCTGCCCAGAAGAGAAACGTGTGCAGTGGAATTGGGACTCTTTTATGGCTTTGTTTTATAATTGCACATATTTATTTATATTAAAGGCAGTGAAATAAAAAACACATAGAGAGGAAGCTCACAAGGTTTTGAAAGTTTCTTCCATAGCTCAGACTATTTAATCTAGTTGCGTGGAAATCCTTCAAAAAGGACTGGCTCAGCCCTCCCTCTGTCAGAGGAGGAAGATTTTTAGCTATAATTTTCACCTTGTAACAATTATTTTTTTCTTTCCTGAGTGAGAATCGTAGCACTTAGACTCCACAGAACGGGCAACAGAAATTTTGTTTGTGGTGGTCTGTTACATTCTCTTTTCCAGAGTCCAGTCTTCATCTGTAATTTTGCAGCTTTTCTAATACTTTGTCCTGTTTATCTTCACAGTTGCTTCAGAATTTTGAGATCAAAATCTCTCCCAAAACTGAACCGGTTCATGCCAAAACCCATGGACTTTTGACGCCTGGGAACTCCATCAATGTGAGATTTTCTGACAGACAGTGAGACTCAAATGTTTTGAAAATACGTGTATGATTTTCATGGGAACAGACTTGCATCTTACGGATGTTTAATCGTGCTTGTTCTCTGGTTTGTAGGTATATGGCAAAGCGATCAAGTATTATGTTCTGCCTTAGTCCTAGCAGTACGTAAGAGAAATTACCTCTCCTGTAATAGGTAACTACACACACGAAAATATATACTGAAAAAATTCTTTCTGGCACTGGGAATCTCCTTGTGCCTGGAGAGATTTCTAGTAATAACAACATAACATATGTTATGTACATAACATATGTAATAACAACATATGTATTGACATAACCCAACATTCAGTTCAGGCACGTCGGTAACATTCAGCGGTTTTGTTACACTGCTTTGTCACAGAAGTGAACTACTCAGTGAGTCTGAGAGCAAGAGGATCACTATATAATATGTGAAAATCAGCTGCATTTATGGATTTGTGTTTTCCTGTTTCTTGTCCTCCTGTGTTTTTTAAAAGTTTCCACTTAACTTTGAAATGATGAGATCATGTTTCTCTTGTCTGTAAAAACATTTACTCTGCGTGTATTAAAAAATTAGTAACAGTAATACGAAAAGTAAAGGTAGAAAAACACAATTTATATCACGTTGTTTAAACTGAAAATACAGAACAATTAAAAATTTATCTGAACATAATCCCCATAATATGTTTGCATATAATTTTTTAAAACCTAGAAAAATCTTTAAAAATTTAAATGTCACATTGTAGTTATAAACCCAGACACTGTCCTCATCACGAAAGCAGAAGCTGAGTGGAATAGCACAAGCCACTTTCACTGTTCTAGCAAGTATTATGCTAAAAACAAATGTAAATAGTAAAAATGAAGTAGTTGTTACATTTTTAGCAATTTATTAAAATACTACTATTAACTATCTTCACAGTTCTTCAACAGTAAGAACTGGAAACTTCCCATTGTGACATGCTGAACCCACAGGCAGGTGCATAGTTGTATTCTGTAGCATGGAAATGTGACTACTGAAGTATTTGGAGATTTTTTTACTGTCTAGTATCTAATATAAAGAGTAGACACCTGAAAGGTTTTGTTTTTATTATAATTATTTTATTTTTCCTGTAACAACTAACAGAAAAGTCTCTCTTGCATGATACTTTAGTTTTTAGATTACTTTAGTATCACTGCATTAACCTTATGTTCTCATTTTTAAGAGAAACCTTATACCTTGGGTCCATGTTATGCCTTGAAGAATGCTCAAACCTACATGTCGTAATATGAAATTAACTGTGTAAGTATGTATAGTTAACTGTTTACATGCCAGGCTCTGACTGTTGTTTGTGAAGTGGTTTATGTAATGGTAATTGTAAACTTTACAGCCATTTGCAGAGCTGGAAGGAAGTTGTGCAACTCAGTTGTTAATATGACAACATTTTTCTTTGCTCATCTAGCTATAAGAAGTCAAAGACAGGTTACAAATTAAATAACACACTGTAGTTTTAATGGCCTACATGAAATTCCACATAGCTAACTGCTGCAGTCCCCTTGTAGTGTCTTCATTACTTTTTGTAGAGCCTTTTCAAGGTCTTGACAAAAGGAAAACAAACATAAAAATCTCCTTTGTATGGGTCTGTATATAAAATAATAATACTAAACAAAATTCTTCTGGTCTGTGAGGAGACGAAGTCCTTACCTGATGACTTTATGATGTTAATCCTGTATTGAGCATCTATATGTACTGTAAGAAAAACAGATAACCTGAGGAGGGTCTTTTACTTGAATGAGTGTGCCTTCTGATGCTGTTTTCTAGGGCTTCATAATATTACTTTTTTCTTTTCTTCCCCATTGTTATTTTCAATAGTTCCTATCTTAAATAGAATGAAGAGAGTTGTATTTGCCAGAGCCAGCTGACGTCCCAAAGCAGATGTTTTGTACAGGTCTGTTTAAAAGTCTGCGGATTGAGTATTTGACTCCGTAACTCTGCCTGGTTTTGTTGGCTTGCGGACCAAAGAGTCCAAGCCTTGAATCCAAATTTGGTTTCCATATGGTGCCCCCCTTTTGCATTGTCACAGCATCACTAGAAATAGCAGCAGCCATTGCTATGTTGCAGTGCAGTTGCTGCTTGGTATCGATCCTTAAGTAATACACCACTGTAAGAGAGGGAAGAGGCATTCTCAAGTGCTCTTTAAAGCATTTGAATCTTTTAATGAAAACAGCCTGTGATGTATTTTAATAGAGTACCTCCCATGTAAGTTGTCTTTTATACATAATAAAATATTTATACATAATTTACAAATCCTGGTTCTTATTTTAACTGCTATTTATAACTGCGTTTTTCTTTAGCATCTCAAGATTTTTAACGTGTTGGATAGGACTGGAAGATTTACTGCCACATGGGAAATTACTAGTTCAGCTAGAAAAGATGAGGATTCATACAAGAATTTAAGGTGTGTAATGACCTGGCTGAAGGAAAGATAATATTATAAGTGTACTGTCATTCTGGAGAAAAGTTACTGGCAAAGATACTCCAGAAATAATCAAGGACTGACTCTGATGTAATGTTTTCATTAATGATAATCATTTAACGCATGAAAGAGTATTAATGATACAAAGACTGAAGGTGTGAAGTATAAAAAAACCCCCAAACAGAACCCAGAATGTAATAGAGATGGGATGGAATTTAATAGCAAAAACATGTATGTAGAGAATAAAAAGAATTTATTTGAGGCATTCACCTATTGCAAATGAAATGTGTAGAGGAAGACCTTGGTGATCACAGATGACTAGAAATTGCATGTCTACTGGAATATGAAAAATCCAGCCTAGAATGTATGAGATGAAGTATCTCTGATAGAGATTGGGGAAGAATAGTTGAGTCTGCATCTGAAGTGAAGTACAGTGTGGTTATATGCTCAAGAAAGGTAGGGTTTGGTTTGAACAGGTAAGGCAACAGCTAAGATTATCAGGGTGAAAAAGGCTTCTGTGAGTGGGGAAATGCTTTTTGCTCTGCTTCCCTGTGGTTTAAGCAGACCACAGGCTTTGCAGATCAAGCCCTGGCACATCTGGAAGCTATGTAACCATGGGCTTAGGAGAACTTGTTTCTTTGGACGCAAAACTGTGCTGACTTGATTTCACTCCTCCCAGCTGGATTAGATAGCAGGTAGTGGAAAAAAGGATGTCCGCAAGAGATTAAATGTATCCTCAAAAATATTCATGTAGTTGGTCTAGAAAAGTGAATACTGAGAGAGGAGATAAATGTTATTGTCAGATACCTTCAAGTTAAGTTGTTTACTCCTTAAGGTAAAGGACAATGCTTGCCCAAAACCAGTATCACCAGCTAGCAGTGAATAAACTGCTATAGAAAGTTTACACCCATCAGGAGAATGAGGATTTAGAATAAATTTACTGTGAGAAATGGTGAGGACAAAAAAAAAAAAAAAACAAAAAACCAAAACGTCCCCAACCAGCCATGAAATGATGGAGCATGGCGAAAAGAATTCTATAAGGTGATTGTTTAACTAGAATCTCTGTATTCAGTCGGTCTGTTCTCTGCTTTTTCTTGCTCTGTTGTAGGTACATAGGCGTGGAAGGAATCTATAAGGTCAATGGTGAAGTAGTCACAACTCTAGCAAAATCGTATGCCAGTGGTGAACGAAATTTATGAGCTCCTTAAATACCTGAGCATTGATGTGGCCATGAAGATGGAGAGTAGCATGCTTGGCAGCTGTCAGCATGAGAGAAATAGGCACTGGGGCTGTGTTTGGAGCTAGAAGCAGGAGTTGTTCTGTCATGCCCAGGACTGGGGAAGGGGAGTAGGAGAGCTACACAGAGTGGAGACTTTGGGGCTATACTAAATAGACGATCTATGGAAGCATACAAGAGATCAAAGTTAAGGAACTGGAGAGGTGAGCTGTGGACTGCATGTAGGATGGGGCAAGATGAGAGAAATGGGGTGAGGCAAGAGCAGTTTGGGCACCTGCCCTATGTGCTATTTTCACCATATTAAAAAAAAAAAAAAAAAGGCCAGGCCACTGCTGGTTTTGATCTTTGTTGTCACATAATGTTCATAACTTTAAGAAAATGCTTTTATATAATACTAAAGATTTATGTCTTTGATAATGCCAAACTTCCCCCATGTGTGCTCAGAAAAAGGGATATAACCCTTTTTCACCCTTTGTCACCAGTTCTCAGTGTTCCAGAACAATGTTAGTTGGCACTGGCAGGGTCCCACCGAGGCAGATGCATTGGAGGGTTTTTCACCTCCTGAAGCGTCAGTAGAGGATTTACAGGTCAATGTGAAAAACAGATGCTAAGCTGATTTAAAATGCTACCAAATTATACTCACCATGCTGTACAGCTGCTTAGGGCAGATGTAAATACATGTGCCAGTACAATCGCTGTGGAAGACACGTCCAGCTGGTCTTACACATTGGACCCTTCTGATTTTTGCAAGGTAATTGACTGTGTCATGGGCTGCATATACTGAAGCAAGACAAACTACAGTTCACTGGAATGTATGCTGGAAAGTATTAGGGAAAAGCTCCAAAGTTGCTGGTTATTTCTTATGCATATGTAAGTTTTCATCTGAATTTTATACCAGCAAGAGTAAATAATAAAGTTAGATGGGAAGGTGTGCATAGTAACTATTTCAATACCTGGTCATTTAAATATATATATATGCACAAAAAAAAGAAAAATATTCTATCCTCTGTGATTAATACATGTACCTTCACATACATTTTTCCCCTTCAAATGGTATTAACGCAGAATGTAACTAAACATATACCCAGAGCTTGAAAATATTATTTATTCGTGTTCATGCAGAATAAAAAAAAGAAAACCAAAACACGGAGATGTTATGCGGGTATTTTAAAAATAATTTCATCTGAGAGTTTCCCCTGTGGTTTCCAAAGTAATCTTCTTCAAGGGAACCACTGGCGATACTACACTGTGGGTTTGGCACCACTAGGTGGTGCTGCCTTTATAGGATTCCTTAGCCAAAACCCGGGATTCTCCATCTGTGAAATTATGGCTGAAAGCAACACACTCACTATAGCTTCTTAGAGACAGGGGAGTTTTGTTATACTTGTTTGACGAGGACTCGTATGTGTAAATGTGCTCAGTTTGTGTTCATTTTTTGCATATGCTTGCTTAAAACGGGCAGTTCCCCGTAACGAATAGCGCAGTATGTCCAAAGTTTCACCTAGGCCTCCTTAGAGAAAACCCAGCCTTTGCACGCCCGCATGCCTTCTGCTGAGATTTATCTTTAACACTGTTTGTTAATCATTGAACTTTGACACTCTACCTGTTACCACGCAATACTGAAAATACAGACAGTTCCTGCTCTGAAGAGATTACAGTCTGCGTGAGACAGGGAATAATCGAGGGGGTATTTTGCGTGTTTCAGGCACTGTTGTAAATTTAGGTCCTGCATTGCAGTAAAGAGCAAATCTTTTGACGCGGCTTAAAGGGTGTTGTAACAATCTTGGCAATGGCTGAAGCATACTGTTTGCTGCCAAGTGTTTACCTAGTTGGGAAACGGTTAAACTGAAGCAGCCCATTTTACTCAGATAAAAGGAAGGCTGGAGTCAGGAGCTTTGGAAGGAAGTGTCTAAGGGATAAACAACTGCAAGAGAATATTTGCTGCAGTTAAGTTTCAGGATAAGATCTGCTTTTACCATTTTATTGTTTCAAATCAGTCAAATGTAGAATCGGTGTCTAAACCAGAAGCTAAGAGGTGTGAGCAGGCTGTTCAGGCTGCATTGTTTCTATATTTCTGAGAGGAAAAAGGGGAAAAGTTTGTAAGCATCAATGAAACATTTTTCTTTAGTTGTCTGCCTATGCAGGACATGAGCTATGAAATTGCTCAGCTTTGCTCAAGTTAGCCATTATTTTTTCAGAAAGCAGGTTGCTCAGGCAACTTAAAGAAACCAAAAAGCAATAGTAGCTGTTTGGGATACATTGAAAGTGGGTTAAATGTTTTTGCAAAATGCAGATAAGGCTTTGCATTCAGGTTGCCACCTGTCAGCTGATCTGCAGAAAGTTTGGGGGGTGGAGGGAGATGCTCTTAGCTCCCGACGAATACAAAATAATGCAATAAAGAATATTTAAGCCAAGTTGTATTGTCATGAGCCAGGAGTGTACACATAGCAAACTGACCTCATATGCATTATCTTAATCATCTGTCTGAATATTAGCACATGTGGGAGATTTGTACTCTTTAAAGTGCACGCTGTGACAGACTGGAAAAGGAGTAATCATACGAGATAAACTGATGCCCATGTGAAAGTATTTCATACAGGACACATAAAAGACAAACAAACCATACAGAAGCAAGGAACTGCTACAAGTGGTCTGGGACAAGGCATCTGAAAAATAGTGTCATATGGTATCTTTCCCAATACCAAATGTTGATGTTCTTAAATTAGAAAATACGCCAATGTACGAAGGCCAACTTTTTTTGAAGTGTTTACATGGCTAACATGCTAAAGGAACTGTTGATGGAGAAATGTATAATACCTCAACACTGACACACCCACAGTTAAGGCAATATAGTCTTAAACAAAAAATCAGTTTATTTAGGATGAAAGAAGTTGTAATATGGAAAATCTACAGTGTGCAATTCAAGTGTGTAGCATTAATATGCTAATTTGTGATAGAGGAGGAATCTTTGACCTGGGTCTTAGGGAAGCTGATAAGAAGGGATGCCTAAGAATTTTCCTCAAATAAGCTCTTAGATAATATAATGAGATTTCAGCCTTGTTTATACTAGCAGCTAGGTTCCTTCTGGCAATTGGTTATCAGCTGTTTGTTTTTCTAACCGAATTAGTGCTTCCTTTGATTTGCAATTGCAGGTGAAGACAAAGGGAAGATTAAAAAAACATTTAGACAAGTCTCTTTTACTCTCAATAGGTCCGTTTGTGAAGGTCTTTGTCTCCTATATGCAACTCGTGGTAACCACTTGACTTTGCTTAAAATTCCCAAATACTGCAGAGATAGACTCATCCCAGAGGGAAAAAAGAAGGTTCTCTAAATGATTAGAGAATCAAAAAGGAATGTGGGGTATTATTTACACATATCTGGAAAGGCTTGGTTAAAAATCTTTGTCTAAGATACCACTGAAAAGGCAATCAATATCTCACTATCACATTTATAGATTCTTCTTTTATGTTATTGTCACAAATTCATAGATAGTAAATGCATAGTAATCATGGTAAGTCTACCAAACACCAGCTGTTTGCAGATGAGGTCGTATGAAATAACATACAGTTCTTTTGACACAGAACGAATGCACTAAATTCATCCAAGAAATAATTATTTACTATTAGCTAGTCAGCTTAGTTTTGCCATGTAGATAGGTATCAGCACCAGAAAGTGTGGGCAGCCATTTGTCTCACATCTATCCTACACTGTATTTTAAAGGTGGTTACATTAGTCCCAATTGTTCAGATTTCTGAGACCTTAATCTCAGCTGGCAAAGTTTTCTAATTCATATCATGATGCAGCTGATAATCACCTCAGCAGCTAAGGCTGCAGGGGATGGCTGCATTTATCCCTTCACTGGCTGTGCACGGCTGAGTCGATGCAGGAGAGGTCTCATTCAGCCATGCTACTCTACCAAAGCAAATGTCTCTGATGTTTGTATGCTTGCAAGACCGTAGATTTTAGACCCACAGTGAAAAGTTTCAGTGTGTTGAATTCCATTTTCTACATCTTTTCCTGTCAGTTCATCTATATTGTAGAGATCAATGTCATGACACTGGGACACGCTGGAATGCAAGAGTACTGGTAATTACCTCGAGTATGTTGATGTATAATTTGGTGTTATGTACATTTACAATTGTGTTTTGATGTTGGCTTTTCACCACCTAATACTATGAAAAAGGGAGCGAGCAAATGAAATATATGCAATTATTTGGCTAGAAAAAAAATTGCAAATATCACACTGCCCTCATTCTGCTGCAGAGAAAGTATTAGCGAGTTTCTGCCACAAGAAGCAATAAAGTATCAATTGTTCAACTCAGGTAAAATGAAAATCAACTAAATTACAGAAAAATATATGGTTGGTGGGAAATAATCTTGTTTCCCAGATAATGGGTTAGGTCAGGGTCCTAAGGCTTTTCTCCGCTATATTGGCTACCTCTCAGTGGAGAAAATCTTTCCTAGGCTTTTGCTTCACTTTTATGACACGTATGTCAACTGCATAGTGTTAGAAAAAAAGTGGAAGCACCTCCAATTCTTTATTTAGGTACTTGGTACCTAAAGTTTGGAAGTCTAATTGGACAATTTGACTGGAATATTGATGGTTAGCCTCAGGACCAGAGAACAATGAGAATCTGTTATTTATTTCTAAGGGATCTGCAAAGAAGGACTCAACCAAGGAAGCCTGTTGTGTCTGCTTGAATGTTTTTACGGTGTATTTACTTAAGAAGATGGCAAATCAAAACAAAGTGAGAACTGCTAGCTAGAAGATACTTCCCTTGGTTGGTTTCTTTGATTTGATTGGTGGTTTTAGTGATTAGTGTTTTTGTAAATGAGAGGCCAAGAGAAACAGATATCAAAGACAGCGATTATTCCATGTATACTTCATGATCAGCTGGACATTCCTATGAGATGGATAGGAACCTCTAACTGCAAGAGCACTTGTGTCTCTACCTTTCCATATCAATGAGCAAGAGCCTGTGAAATATTTTTTTAGAAAAAGAGCATAGCTGATCTGATTAATATTTATCAAAACATGTCTAGGGCACAGTTCCATCCCATATGGTATAAAAACAAAAATTGTGTGTGTTCATATATATCTTTTCTGATATTTATATACGATGATGAGACTTGTTTACTGTGAGTTTTGTGGATCGGAAAATTGATTAAATATCTCCAGGAAATATTTCATTAATGGCAAGGTCAAACACTTTCTTCTTTCCCCATTAAAAAAATACCTTTCTATGTAGAATGGCAATATGTAATTTGGAGCACGATGGCATGCTAGGAAGGGTTATTCTTTTTATTTATTTATTTTTTAATCTAGAATTTCAGAATATCATCCAGATGCTGTGCAAGATGATTTTTATCCTGGCTGTTTGCTTGGTCTTGTTCTGGTGGAGCTCACTAGGAAACCAAAAATACTGTTCTCTTGTAATAGTTGCCTTTTGGGTTTCTGTTTGCTACCAGTTTCTGGAAGCTAAATACAAGTATCTACAGTATGGAGTGGATTATTGTCTTCTATCTATTTGTGGCTATGAAGTCTACTACGGCTCACAGTAGTGTGACGACAGTATTAGAGCTATAAGCAAGCTAATGAGCTCAGTGAAGCAGGAGCAGATGAGTCTCTTCCAAATCCCGAGAGCCAGCATATAGAACTGCTACGTCCTTTGGATTTGAAAAGATCAGATCATAACTGAGATTTTAATTCCTTTTTTGTTTTTCTTTTTGTAATAAGACATTCAAAATTTCTCAAATCACAACACTGGTCTAAATGTTTTCTGGGCAGAAAAATATGTAAATGCAAAAGCCATACAAACAGAGTAGGAAAAATTAGATGAGTTTATGATTTTGCTTTTTTTGGTGGTTGGTTTTTTTTTTCTTTTTTAATAACAACAGATACTTTCTGGATATTTATTTGAAATAGAATATTTGCAATAGGCAGTTTCTGTTTCGTTCCTCTCTGCATATAAGATGGAATTACTGGCGGAATAAATGTCCTTTTGAGAATGGGGAGAGGAACATCAGCAGTAGCTGAAAATTACAGCTTCTTTTCACAGTTTCAGGTTCCCATTTCAAGCAAGAATTTATTTGAAGTATTTTCATGCAAGTTGCTTTGCTTCCTTAAAGGTATCAGATGGTGACAGGGAATGGAAATATCAAAGCCTTTCCTTCATGGAATCTGGAGTCCCTCTGCTGGGGTATTTCTGGTTATTTTCAGACTGAAATGCGTAAGTGAGCACTGCAACTCATGAAAGTTTCTTCCTTTGTAGGGAGTGATCTTTGGGAAGCTCAGCAAACTTCCAACTAGTCAAACTCTCTCTCTTTTGGCTGGAGTGTTAGAGGCTCCAGCTTCTAGCATAGCCCAGGTTTGCACACAAGAAGTTTGGTCTGGTTTAGCAGAATTAGCTTGTTAAATGAGGTTAGTCTGGTACTATGCACTCGTTTTGGACCAGGTAACTTCAGTTCTGGATGTGAAGATGTGAGGCTGCCTTCTCACCTTGTGCTGCTCTTTCTTGACTTTCTCATCCCTGTACTGTTCTTTGTCTAGTTTGCCAAATACCACACCAGGTAATGCTGACTGGGACCACATTCCCCTGCCACTCTGAGGCAGGAAAGAGATCCTTACTCCTCCTAAACTGTCAGGGCCGTACCTGCCACAGCTATAGAAGTCTGCATGAAAGGATATAAATAGGGAGAACAAGCATTTAAGGATTTCATATAGTGAAGGGACCAGTGTCTCACCTGAGCAAGGGAAGGGGCTTACGGCTCCTATTCAACACATTAGGAGCAGTGGGAGGAAGAGCAGGAGGATCTCTGATGTTTTCCAAGCAGCACATTTTCGCAATATAGAAACTAAATTTATCTTTGCCTCCATATCTGAGAGAAAAGTATCATGTCTCATATCTTCCCTTAGCTTATGACTCAATGTTACTATCATCAAAGTATCCAAGGAAAGGAAAGACCATGAATGCCTCAAAATAAATGAAAACATTGAAGTGATGGCCTAATTTCCCCTGCCCTTCTCTGTTTTTCAGCTTTTGGGATTCAGATTTTGACGGTTTCTTCCTGTTTGGAAACCTATTCATGTGATTCCAAAAGGGTGGGGTTTTGAGAGATCATGCTGTATTGCAAAATTCCTAGTAAAGACGTTGAGATACTGCAACAGTTCCAGACTTGTTCTTCGGCTTTCAGAGTAAAGTAGTAGAAATAGCATGAGTTTCTGTCACTGGAACAGTGACACGTTAAGAAGAAGTTTCGCAATTTAAGATGTTCAGTTGGTTTATCTGGAAGAATCGCCTAGTTTCAAAATAGAGTTTGGAAACAAAACAGAAGTGTGGCTTGACATTTATGCCTATTCCTTCTAGTATGCTGATGACCCCGATATGTAAGTACACAAAGCTGTGACTCATTAAACCGTCGAGGATGCTTACTTAAGACTCTGTAAATGTTTTCTGCGAAATTTGGCAGGGATGCTTTGAGCTGTCAGAGCATTGAATGACATGTAAAAATGTCACATAATCTGTGAAGAGAAATGTATCAGTTCCAACTAGGTGACCCTCAGTTCTAAGCCTCTATAGCTTCCGTTGTCAATCACAGATCAAATATTTGTCTATGAATAAAAGAAAACTGGTAATTCACCAAAGTTGAAACCAGCAAAGTATCTGCAGCAATCGGGTCCAGTATTTAGAATTTAGGCAAAAATCCAGGTTGGAAGAGCAAAGAGCTGTTTACATTAAAAAACACTTTGATGGGATCATCTGCTCTTTTCTTTCAGAATGGCTCATGCTTCGTTCCTGGTTTTCTAAGCATGTGCTACCACAGTGCATGGACCCACATTATTTTTAAGGTGAAATATTTGAGTGATGCAGCTGGCATCTAGGTAATATAAATTATTCCAATGCATGAAGGTTTACAGGCACTAAACATCTACTTTAATGAAGGTATCTTCTGTTTCTCATAACAAGATATTGAAGAGATACAAAGGAAGTTGTGAGTTTGAGAGATGTAGGAGAGAACACCTTCTGAATACTAATTTTACATCAGAATTGTTTCATCTTGCTTTTGTTTTAAGGGACAGAACACATAATCAGCAAGGTTTTATCTATTATTTTTAAGGCAGAAAATTCCCAGCAGCTTTCTGTGGGAGAACAAAGGGAGAGTTTGCAAAAAAATATAGTAAATCAGAAGAGAATGCTAAAGCGAGCTAGATAATGGTGAAAATTATGTCTGGAATTACCCCGATGATGTTACCAGGTTAAAAGAAAAGCTAAGTCACCTGTGCAAGCTTATCCTGAATGTTGTCCCAGAAAAAGGCAAGATCTGCAAGGGAAAGAAAAAAAGGAGCGTTCTGCTTAAGACAAGCAAGGCTGGAGTCTGAACTCGATTAGATTTTGTTACATAATATATTTTGTGTAATTTGTTGTATTCAGGGTGTTGGATTTACTGTTTACATTAACCCTTCAGCAGCCATCACCAAAGGAAGGAAGTGGCGCTGGCAGTGAGTGAGGCCAACTGACCCGCAGTGTCATGGCTGGAGTTAGAGCCAGAACGAGAGGATGGATCTAAACAACCAGAGGCTTTGGGGTTGTTTAAAATGTGAACCTCAGCTTTGAATACAAACAAGAAGTCATGATTGAAATAGATCCATCTTGTGTTGTATTAGTTCTTGGGGAGAGGGTTTTAGAGTTCTTGGAATAATTTATTGCAAATATTATTTAGTGTGAATATAAACATGTTAAGAATTTAGTAATTATATATATTTACCATAAAGATATTTAAATAACCAACCTCTACTAAATATTTTTAAAAAACAGTAATTATAAGCTTAAAATCAGAACTCCTTGCTGAAAAGAAACAAAAATAAATTTTACTGGGTTTTAATCTTCTCTGTAACTGGTACACAGATGTAAAGACCACTACTATTTTATTTAAATGAATTGTACTATACATGAAAGATTTTGCCACCGGTGGCAGGGAAGCAGGTACATTTTGATTATCACACCTTGTGCTTTAAACACATAAGCTACAATTAAAAGGTTCATGTTAGAAAAAAGTGAGATTTGTTAAGATAATGTTGCTGAAATCAGTCTTTAAAAAATAAAATTTTATACCAATTTTAATCAGGAATCATGAAGAAAACATCCTGCTCCCAGATGGACAAACTTGGCAAAACAGGAATAATCAAAATAATCAAATAAAGATGTAACAAGCAATTGTGTAGCGAAGGGAATAAATTGTACCTAAACTACAAAATAACAGACATCGAGCCAGCGAGCACTTAAGCATGTGCTTAGTCCTAAACAGGTGAGCAGTTCATCTCTCTTTAACGAGACAACTAGGAAGTGAAGTGCACTTCTGGGGCCGAGACCTAACAGAGGCATTATTGACTAGAGTATTAATCAATTAAGGAAGCAATAAAAAAGCAGTAGTAGGTATGTACATGTTAAATATGTTCGTTTGTGCTGTTGTGTTTGACAGATTTGCTTCTTCCTTGTGAACCGAGTAAATGAATCGCACTGTCACAAAGGGGATGGCCTACAGGTGGGTTATGAAACCCGCCTACACAAGCTATTCATCTAACCTCCCTCCATAGCTAAGCGGGGAGGGAGACGGTTCTAGAAGCTGTTTTATCATCCTTTGGAAGTACCGATTTCCCTCTTTTGACTATAAAAGGAGCCTAGGTGACTCAGCCTAAATTAAACTAGATATGTTTACCAGGTTACACTTAGGTGAAATGAAGCGTCCTAGGCTCTAGTGTTAGAATAAATGAGACACCTATGCGCACACTGAACTTAAAGAATCTCATTGTGGGAGATGGATACAAGCATCACATTCTATTTCTTCTGACTCCAATTCTGCACAATCTGTCACTAACAGCTTCTACAAGGTTAGACAGCTCTGCCTCACAGTGACACAAAGCACAAATGAATATAAGCATTTAGTTGCTATCCTGTATGTTTATTGTGCTGTCCTGTTGACATACGGAATTATTTACATTTATAAGATTGTAAAAAACTTCAAGGTTGAGATCAGAACAATGGTGAATGGATGTGAGACTGAAACCTCTCCTGTCCCCTAACCAACAGCCTTCAGCAGATATCAGCTGGCTTATATGAGCATTCAAATGCTTACCCACTCATTGGATGTGATGTTCCCTGGGTCAGGCTAGGGGAATATCTTCTGCCACACACCTGGAGCCTGGCAAATGCATTGCAGCTTTGGTGCTGATCCAATCAAGCACAGAAATAGCTGGGAAGTGACTCATGCTGAGAGGTGGAGGCTTGCTGTTAATCCCAGCTTTTAAAACGTACAGGGTTTGTCATCATTTTTCATTGTGGTGTCTGGCTGCTTTTGTTTCACAATTGTCTGATGTTTGCCATGGGCTCTTTTCAGCTCTTTTGCTGCAGCTATTTGCTTTTCACTTGAAAGGACGTAATCAGGCAAAAATCCCTTCAAAACCAGTTTCACTGAAGAAAAGACCTAAGCAGGAGAAGCAAATATATGAGGTAGGATGGAGAGGAATGTGTTCTGACCCTGAAACATCTGCTCTTTTAAACGTGATGCTACAAATGTTTAACCACATGTGCATCTTTCACTCTTAAAAGCTCAGCTAGAGAGAAGGAGATGGGGAGTAAGAGACAAAGAATATGGGATATTTATTATGTTTCCAGATGATACTGGGCAGTGAGATGCTGCAAAATTATAGGTGATACTGGACAAGAAAAGCAACATGAAAATTCCTAGTAGGGCAGAAATTATGGGCAAAATTAGATGCATTTGGGACAAATACGCGGTTGTGGATCCGCAGAAAAACACACAGAAATACAAACACTAAACGTAAAGTCAGAAAGGAATTGAATAAAATTGCAGTGTGTTGTCACAAGTGTGCACATGCTCGAGTCTGAATACCTTGAGTCTTACAACACTGCGATTTTCTCATATACAACCAAAGCATGTGCCTAAGTATTTGAATAAATAGGAATAGTATGTCTGCTAACATAATCCAGGTACAGCATGGATTTAAACCAGTTTCTGAATTAGGGCTTTTGTCACAAAAAAAAAAAAAGCCATTGTCATAACAGGCAAGAAATGCAGAGGCACTGTCTCACAAAGCCTCGCAAAGAGATGTTGACAGGTTCTCTGCCCACAGTTTCTAAGGGCTCTGTCAAGACACTTGGTTTTATTCCAAGTTCTCAATGAACAGCAATGGTACTGAATCAGAAACATGAATTAATAAATGAAATACAAGTGAAAAAATCTGGCCTAGCTCTCTCGAGTAATCATCTCCAACATTTTTCTGTTGCTTTATATTGCAATAGTGAGTGCTCTGCTACTCCCTACCTCGGCAAGACTCTGGAGATACCAGTCTTCATCTGGCAAAATAAAGACTGTGAAATTGTCTTGGAACACATGTAGGTTTTGGTACCACCTTTTAATGGAAAGAGGCGTGAGATATGCAAGTCTCCATCTTAAACAAAGGCAAACGCAAGTTCTTTAGATATCTAAATTGTCTGCAGAGGATCGGTTTGGTCGATACTGTACTGGGTACTGTGCTTGAAGAGCAGAGGTAAGCTCCTACAAAGAAGTAAGACCAGTGTGCAGAAGCGGGCTAGGAAGGAAGCTTCCCCACCACCTGACTGAGCCCCGGGGTGTGGAACTGATGGAAGCTTTGGGGCAGAGTACTAGAATATGAATAACAGCGCTGAGCAGCTTCCTGTATTCCAGGAAGCAGAACTTTCTACTATTTTGTAAAGGAATTTGGTTTCACAAAAGGTATTTGCACAGTAGGTCTAGCAAAGCACAACTGAAGCCCTGTGAATGTGAAAGCAGTGGCATTACTGCAGCGTATACAGTCAGGATGTCCAGGCTCACTGACAAGGGCAGGCAAGGGGCAGCGTGCGTATTTGGGCCAGGAGCAACAACACTGAAAAGCACTTGAGTCACAGCTGAAGAATAATACCATACAGAGTAAGGTAGCAGGAATTCAGGGGAAGTTAGGCACGTAAAGCGCTCTGTGCAGTCATGGTCGGTTTTCTTCTAGAAAATACAGGCAGGGGGAACGCTGGAAAAATTAATGTCACTGCAGGGAAGAGAAAGGAGAGCAAAATCAATCGAGAAACACTGACCTCATCATGCTGGAGGATTCAGAGAGCAAGTGAAGGGGACCAGAGAAGAACATTAAAGCATCCCCAGCATATCCCCTGGTTCTAATAAAAGGGAACGAAGTCTTAGACTATTAATTGATAGTGGGGCCACACATTCAGTGGTAACTAGCTATAAAGAGCCCCTAAGCAAAATCACATTGTTGGGGCAAGGGAAAGAAAACTTTGCAGCCACTCTTGCAACTTGTGGAGTGTACAATTAGAGGTACTAAACTGGCGTTTCTGTATATGCCAGAATGCTCCTCCCCATTGTTAGGATGAGATTTACTATGCAAATTGGATGGCCAAATAACTATTTCTGAGACCTCTATACGATTGCACATCCCATGAGAAACAACATGGAAGGCACAAGTTCGCCTACTGATGGATAAAACTTCAGAAGAGCTTGAAGATAATATCACAGATGTGGCATTGGATGCTGTGATTCTTCTGGTACGGGCTTCCAAGGATCCAGGTAAAGCAAAGAATGTAATGCCAATTAAAAAAGAACTGAAACAAGGGGTAGGACCAGTAAGGGCAAGTCAATACCCTATCAGACCAGAAGCACACAAAGGACTGGAGCCCCTGTTAAATACTTTTGTACAATACGGACCGCTTAGAGAACGTCAGTCTGAGTTCAGTACGTGCCACTGTGCCAAACGCTTACACCTGGCTAGCCTCAGCACCTGAGACAAATGCTTGTTTTACTGTGCCGGACTCAAAAGAAAGATGTTTTCTTTTGTATTCCAGATAATGAGCAGAGCCCACCTTAAAGGGCAGGGAGAAGTAATTCAAGGGAACAGAAGGGCTGACTTGGCTGCAAAACGAGCTGCCTTTCATGGACATGTAATTGAAGCCCTGATACCTGGTGGAAAAATCAACAGGAAACCTCCCCAGGATTCAGAGAAGGAGAATCAACTGGCAGAGAGGCCGAAGTGTTCAGAGGATTCAGAAGGAGGGTGGATAACTCTGAACCAGTAAGTTCTCGCTACGACCCAAAATGATGGAAGATCTCCTCAGGAAGTTACATAAAGAAACTCACCTGGGAGCCAGTGCCATGATAAGCAGTGTTGAGAGATGTGGACCAAAAGGACCAAAACCACAGTGCACATGCAATAGTGCGAAGATGCCAAACCTGCTGCGTGAGTAACCCTAAGATCCAAAGGAAGCCATCAGTAGGCAAAGTAGAAGGGGGAATAGCCCAGGGGGATACTGGAAAATAGATTTCTCTGAGTTACCAAAATGTGGGCAACATGCATATCTGTTTGTTTTGGTGGATACGTTTTTCGTGTGACGTGAAGATTTTCCTTGTCAGAACAAGCAGGCTAGGGAAGTTGTCAAAATTCTGTTGAAATAAATAATCCCTAGATTTGGAATACCTGAAGGTTTATTCTCTGACAATGGGCCTCATTTTATTTCAGGGAGTGTCAAAGTTTTTCCAGCTGAAATAGAATTTGCCTTCTCCCTGGAGACCACAGTCTAGCAAGAAAATTAAAAGAATGAACCAAACCCTCAAGAGGCAACTCTCAACGTCACATCAGGAAACTAGGCTTAAATGGATAAATTTTTTGCCAATCGCTTTGATGAGAATTAGAATCGCTCCAGGAGTCAGAGTGAGGCCTTTTGAGATATTGTAAGGCGAACCGTATCCAGCTAAAAGTCTAGAGACCCAAAGTGATCAAAAATATAGTAAGAGAGAGGGGAATGCTAAGAAATTATTTGCTGTCTCTCTCTTGTGTTTTATCGTCCTCACCCAGCAATCTCCTTTGTCTCTGGATTCACCGATGCACAACCTTCAGCCTGGCGATCTGCTGTACATCCAAACCAGGAAGGACGAGCCACTAAAAGTGCTCCCAATTACATACACAGCAGCGAAGGCGGAAGGGGT
>NW_010429793.1:0-2191 GCF_000710305.1 Buceros rhinoceros silvestris | reverse complement strand
TCTTGTATCTTTATGGCTCGGATCCCTTCAGGCCACATCCTCCCTCGTGGCTGTAGAGACAATAGTCTTCTCCTCTGTATATTGTCCCAAACGATGAGGCGTCAAGTGATAAGACCCTCCGCCTAAGCCTTGCATTCTTCAAGTGATAAAGGGCGCTGGTGAGCAAGGGCGGGACGTAACACTTTGTTTCCTCTGTTTACCTGGAGCTTCGAGCAACTCAAAGGCAGGCAGGGCGGGCAGAGCATTTTTAGCAAAGTTATCTAATATTCAAACCTGTGGATATTTTCTACTTTCCCAACTCAGGGTCAGTTCCTGGATCCATTACACAGGGGTGAAGAAAGCATCTCCAGAAGAACAGTGAACCTCGATCCCTACAGGACTTGAAACTGAAGATCTCCAGAAATAATTTGAGCTGATGAACTGTACCTGCAGGTCAGAAGGCGCACACGTGGAACTAGACTGTCCTAAAGGATTGTTGATACTATTTTGTGTCTTGGCAGTATTAACCCCTATAACTTTAATCTCGCTATGCAGAAATTCAAATTTGTTTGGGAACAATGGTCATTCTAGTAAAGAGGGAAGTTGTGATTTTGTTGTGTTTGGCCATGTCAGTGAGTGATGTAAAGTTTAGTAGCATTTAAATGCAAGCTACACCTTGGTAAGAAAACATACATATTAGCTTGGCTGTGAGTAACACAAGCTGCTGTGTATAGGTGGATCAGAGTGGAAGGGTATCTACAGATTTAAATAAAATCTGGCAAAACCCCTCAGATTTTGCATGAAATACAAAGAGATGATAGCTGTCTTGGGTTTGCTGAAGTATGGAACTGGCTTACATCATAGTTTCCAAGTTTAGGAAGATGGTTTAGGAAAATTATGAGTTTAACAGTTATTGGAATTGTAATATTTGTGTGCATTTAGCTTATGGTTCAATGTGGTATAGGATGTTGCACCAGAAACTTTTCAAGTCAAGTTATAAGAGCAGAGATTAGATAATGAAACACATCAATATATTAGAAAAGGAACATCAAAGTGAGACTCAAAGGAAAAGTTATAACTTGAAGTCTCAAAGCAGGGAAATGATGTCTGGAAAATCAGGCCATGCCTAGAAGGACAGCTGACGGGGAGGCGGTACTTACTGAGTTTCTCTTGGGATAAAGAGCAGTTGAATGGAATATGCCAATGGAAGGATGCCAATGGGAGATGCTAATCACAAGCGTCTTTAGCCTTGGGTGAAGAACTGTTAGTAGAAAGCACTGACTTCTTGAACTTAATGTGAACTTACCTCATTAACGTACTAAAATACCCTCCCCTTGGCTAGAACGACCCCCTAACCGCTGAGCTTGCAGAGTAAAAAGAAGATTACCACTTTAAATGGAAGCAAAGGACAAGTTAGCCAATCACAGAGGCAGATGATATCAGTGATCATAGAGATAAGGTGATTTTGCATTCTTTGGTCTGTAAAAGGAATCTGGTACCACAGGGGAAGGTGTGCTGGCTTTGTGGAGTTATCACACCAGCACCCATCTCTGCGCAGAAATGCAGTAAAACAAATATCTCAGTTCTGTGTGAATTGGCTCATTGCACACCGGGTGAAAGAACCCATTTTTGGGACACCACCGTAGTAGGTTGCTACATTAAAGGATGAAATCTTCTGAAATTTCAGCTCGCTTTTTAAAATCAGGGTTTGGATTCACTTACAGATGCCCTCCCCCCAAGACTGTACATTTCTGATTTTGTTTTTGTAAAGATCCAGGAATGATTGAAAAGTACCTTTGTTGTCTAAATTTAGGAGTACCAACAATCAGTGATAGCAATTCATGAGCAATAGCAATTTAAATGTCTTAAAACAACTAAGAATACTTGTTTGTTTGCTCCAGGATGAAAGACAACAGCAAGCTCCTACCATCACTCAAGATTAATCACTTGTTTCTGTACAGTGCTCTGTGATTTGGACTACTGACAGTATAGAGCCATTAGCCAGCATCTCTAAGCCATGTCCCCACTTAGCTGTTTTTAAGTGTTAGTGGGAAGGCACAACTCCTGTTTACCTGGAGGCCCCTCGGCATCTCTTCCCAGATCTTTCCATCCAGCCTGTCACTTCTGCGGACCCGGTGCAGCCTGGCCCAAAGGTGACAGGCTGGGTAGGGGAAATCTGGCAAACATCTGTCCCCAGTTCTTCTCGCCTCTG
>NW_010429792.1:30167-37163 GCF_000710305.1 Buceros rhinoceros silvestris | reverse complement strand
AAAAACAGTTTACATGGGAGGGAAAAAAAAACCACAGAAAGAAAGATTCCCCAAGAGTTTCTTCCTGACAAATTTTCATTTTTTATTAAATGTATTTCTGATGTGCTCGAAGATGAAACATATCAAGTCTAGGAAATAAGGGTACGAGCAACTTCCAAGAATAATCAGGATTTACAATGACCTTTTATTCTAGGCAAGCAAAGGCAAGCAGTGTGATGGATGCGGAAAAAAATTATTGAGAAACAAGGAAATTTGCATCCAGCACCACCAGTAACGAAAGGGGCACTGGAATGTGTTCGTTTTACACAAAGGGCTACAGTGCCATGTTACTGCAGACAAATGAAGGGCTTGTATGAAAAACGCATAATTTAATCAAGAGAAAAACTACTAATCAGATGGAAATATGCAGACCCGATATTGGGTTTTTAATATTAGTGTTATTAAATTCTGCTAGAGTTTCTCACAGAACTACCCAAATGTAAATTAATATAAGGAGAAACAGTTAGCAAAATTACGGGGCCAGATCAAACATTCCTGCCCATTCACAAGCATCCCGCTGACTTGTGATATTAGGGATGGCATAAAAGGCTTAGTATAAAATACGACAAGTGCTGCTCTAACAGTATTTTCTCCAGTCAGAGCATCTTGAACGAGCCCCAATACAGTTGTCGGCACTAGGTGAACGGGAGCTGAGGTTCAGTGCCTCGGCCCAACACAGAGCGGCCACCCCCGTGTGCCGTAACCTGAACACGGCCAGAGGGCTGACAGCTCTACGCAAAACTGGCCCGTGCTGCGAGTAACGGGAACTTACTCCCTGAGAATTAAAACCTGCCCTGAGAAAACGGGGCTGAACATCCCTCTAACTTAACGTATTATAAAGCCCTAAAATATCCTCCATTTGTGCATGCACAAATGACGCGAGCGTCGTTGCCTCTGCTCAGCATCTCTCGGGCTTGTGGCATCTGCCCTTGCCCAGAGCTCTTCTGCTGCTGGTGCTAAAGGACGAGTTTCCAACTCGCCCCTTTTACATGAGGGCAAACCAGATGGGCAGAAAGGGACCGTCACTTGCCAAGTGAAATAGTGCCTTGGCGTTAAAGCTAGCAAAAGACCCCAAGCCCTTTTTCTCATTTGAGCATTTCCAATGTGGCAAACCTCAGCAGAGACGAGACGTGCTTGTCTTGAAACTCCCCCAAGGAACTTGGGGCTCCTGTTTCAGACCACACGCTTCCTTCGCTCTGCTTGAGTTACAGCACAAAGTCACTCTGTGACACCATTCTTCCAGAAAACGAAGAATTATTAATATCGACATGGTTTATAGGAGGGCCCAGTCCCACTGTCTCAAGCAGCATAGAAACACCAGAAAAATTGAACTTATGTCATTCCTTTTCCCTCGTCAATTGGAACATAAACACTGTAGAGCAGACTCCTCCTTCTCATTTGCACAGCACCTTGTACCATAAGGTCCTCATCTCTCCTAAGATGGTCCTAATGGCACATCTGAGCACACACAAAGAGGATCAAAACAGGTACCAAGCGTTTAACGTTAACGCAGATTCCCACTGACACGTTATTTGATACCCACGTATGAGAGAAAGGGAAGATGCACAGCAGGAAAGCAAGGGAAATTAAACAGCGTGTGTGACTGGTAATACACAAAACTGTTCCTTTTGCAAAAATAGCTGTAGGTTCTTTTAGACCAAAAGACACATCCTACTTCTTTTTCATGTTATGTTATTTACCATAGGAGTGTTCGTGACACTACTCGCACCAGGGGATAGATGAAGCGAAGCCAGGTTCCCTTTGCTTCCTTTTTTCCCCATTTTTCCCAGCTGGTATCTCCCTGGATCATAGGTCCTGCATGAGCATAACATCGTAGCACTGCACATTCGCAGCCACCAGCAGCATCAGGTAACAGCCAGGAAGCTGCTGCTGCTGCCCTTGTGTTAAAGGGGAGTAAATAACAATAGTGAACCAGCTTTCTTCGCTTGACAGTAAGGTGTCCAATATTTGCTGAAGCCGCTGGCAACTGGCAGCTTGGGACTGGTTTCCAGAGGCTCCTGCCTAGCAAATGTTGCGACACTGCAAACACCATATGCCCTGGAAGAGCAGCTCTGTGGTTTAAGCTTCAAAGCACCCCATCCTGCTGGATTAGGAAATCCTTTGCAGATGGCAAACGAATGAAGGTGCAGGGGACACTTGGCCTCATGGGTTGCAGCCTGTCCTGTGTGCCTGGGCACGATGTCACCTTTCTAACCAAAGCAATACTGCAGCAAAGCCCTTCCTGCTTGCAGGGTAGGCTGGGAGCTACCAGATGCAGACAAACCCTCAGTGCCCTGGCTGAGCCATGCCACCACACAACTAGAGCTGGCTTGGGCAATTCCCTCTGAGCTGCAACCCCACCTCAGTTTTAATTCCTAGCACAGCAGCATCTCCTCCGTAAGGAGAAGCTCTACTCCCTCTAAAGTTCCCCGCAAGCTGGCAGCTCTAGGAGAAGCAGCCAAAGCACAGTACTACAATCAGGGCCAGCAGTGTGGCAACAGGAGGAGCTCACGCATGTGCGCTACTCACACGAGACCCCTGCTAGGCAGCAACAAAACCCTCAACAATTTTCCAAGCTGATGCACCAAGCAGTGCCTTCATCTTGCCACAAAAATTCCTGGCTTTAACCAACATGTTAGGCAGAGTTATTCCTCGCTGATTTGAGCCAGGAAACATGGGGTAGTTTCCAGGCCAACAAGCGTCATCTCCTGTCTGTGACAGAGAGCTGGCACCACCATCCTGGCCTTTGAGGGCTTTTGTTGTCCTGGCCCTCCTAACAACTGTGCAAAAGAGTAGTGCTATTGCTGTGGTCTGAGACACGACCCGAGGAGTCAGGTGGCAAAGGCACTCGGGCAGACTGATGACAGAGTGCAGACAGGACCCTGCCGCTCAGCTGGAATTAAATGTCACTGGCTTCGTTGAGGGCAAGCACAAAATCTAGGAAGATTCTCAGTAAAATGCAGTAGCTAAAGGCATACCATTTCCTGAACCTCTCAAAAGACCAAAGCACTGGTGTCACCCACTCTGTTTCCATCACCTCTTTGACGTCCCCTGCACGCCACGGAGACTGCTGCAGAGTTAACTGCTAGGAACTGAAGACATGGAAGGAACACCTATGGGCAAATTGGGGAGAATTCTTTTACTTCTTGAAGGTTTTTGAAGCAAAACACTGGAAGGCTTAGCAACTGAATTCCACTTCATTAGAGGGAAAACCATTTCTAAAAGCAGAAATAATCATTAAGATGGAAATACAACAGTTGAGCAACAGGACTGGAAGGGGAAAAAAAGATGGAGCTTTCTGCTGAAAGCCTTGCAGCAGCGTTGTCTTACATGTTATTGGCATCTAGTGGAAAACATATGCTCTGTCTTGCGATCACAAAAGATAATTTACAGAGCACAGGGGCAATGCACCACTGCCCACATAGATTTTGAATGCACACCTGAGAGAGGAATGCAAGGCATGTGACTAAAACCAACTATTCTGCCTTCTCCACGTGAGCAGTCTTGGTACCGCTGTCATTCAGGTAAGACATTGAGTTAAGTATTAATTCGTTGCTACATATGTTCCCATTCAGCTGCGCCTCTTAACTGTCTGCCATAAAAGAAATGACATTTCACCTGCAGAGGCACTAAGTTTGCCGCTATTTGGGCTAGAAGCTCTGAGCCGTTGTATGTGCTCCACTGAACGTTAACCTTCATAGCACTCAGACCACAGCAGTTTGGCTATAAAGCGACTAAAACAAGTTCGGTTGCTATCTTCTGTAAACATAGGCTCTCAAAATGAAAACATATGCCTGTACGGAGCAGGCAGTGACTGTGATAGCTCCCACAGCTCCAGTTTCCATGGATGTAAACAAGACAACTCTCCTCAATTAATTAAAAATACAAACCCTAATCAAAAGAAAGCATTAAGTATGATCACAGGAACAAACATCTGAAAACGTGAGTCAGTGGAGGGCAGTAGGGTCAGCGCAGAGATAGTGCATAATGTAAAAGAGCAAGTTGTCTGTTGGGCAGAGCAGCTCTCAAAAAAGAGGCAGCTGAAAAGCAAACACTCCTCCAGCAGAACTGTGCGCACCACCGATGAACAGATACCTCCTGAGCAGGGAAGGCCCCGATTGCCGGCGGATACCGGCCTCCTTCGGCCGAGAATGAGTCTCTGTGCATCCCTCCGACAGCTCTGTAAGCCTGCCTTGGGTTCCTCCCTTCTCCGGTGCCTGCCTTCTTGGAGCCTGGGGCAGTGTGGCAAGGTTTGCTCCCTGGGAAACGGCATCCGTCACAGCAGCCTTGAGATGGTGGCAGGCAGATGGCAGTGCCGTACTCGGCACCGAGTGGACCACTCGGCCAGCGTTCAGCACAGGCACAGCCGTGCATCCAGCTCCAAGGACGTGCCTTCAGTCCTCTGCAGAGGCTTGGCAACTCAGGAGCCTCAGTGTCCAGGAAAAGGGAAGAGAACAAGGGAAAAGGCACACTCAAACCTGGGAAAAAAACTATTCAAAATACATATTTTTGGTGTATTTTGACTGGTTGTTGTGTCCATTTGCTTCTGCACTTATTTTAGCAGCCTCTACGCTAGCCTAGGGTACAGGAGCATGCCATTAGAAGCTTCTTTGGAGGTTGAACTGCCCAAAAAACCCCAAAAAAAGCTAACAAAACAACCAACCCTTATGCCAAAACAACACTGCATTCTCATTCAGAACCGGTCAAATTGCTTCCTCTCCCTGTTTACCTTCAAGGGGAGGGGAGAAGAGACAACAACGGCCAAAAGCCACCGTGCAGTGGTGCCAATTCAGCAGTGTTCACACCACCCTCCCGTGTGCCTGTGAGTGGGAGAGAAATGTAACAAGCAGCAGGAAAACTCTAGGCAGCAAATACCAGGCTACCTCTTGCTCGAGTTCACTTGGTTCTGTGCTGGTCCAAGTGCACTTTTTTCTGCAACCTTTAGCAGAGTAACCTACAGCAGCCTGACTTTTATGCCATATAGGTAAAATTATCCAAGCGCAGGACTTCAAGCCCGTGAATCCTCACGGCTGTCTGAACTCCCATCTGTAAATCCTACAGATTAGTTATATTACATTTATTTCCTTCGTGAGGAAAGAAAAAAAAAAAAAGGAAAAAAAGATTAAATACGATCAATCTGAGCTGGAACATGCTCCGCTCTGCCTATTGCGCAGACTGGGATCTCAAAAAGAGCAGTAGAAAGAGGATACAATGGCAATAGGGCTGGTGTATGGCAGAGCATCACCGGGCTGGGGGGGGAGCATGAAAAGCAAAGCAAGGGTACTGGGGCACGGGAAAGCTTTCCCCAGTGTCAAGAGAGGCAGCCAGGAGAGCCTTCCACACCTCATCCTTCGGCTTCCTTTGCACAACATAATGAACTCCACTTTGCAGTCTTGATGCCTTAGGCTGCAAACCATTTGGTGCCGGTTTGACACAGGCCCGTTCAGTTAACCATGCATGTGGAGAACATCCAGTCCAAAACAGAGGAGGAAAAGAAAAAGAAAAATCACATGATCCTTAACAGACAAGTTAAACCTGCAGTTAAACTGCAGAGGAACGGGAACCTTATTTTAGCAGTAGCTGAACCACATGAGAAAGCAGTCACAGTCGTGCACCAGCGTGACCAGGATGCTTCCTACAGGAGAGGGGGATCCTTTTAACTCCAGATACTGAAAATGCACATGGTAAAAACTAACCCTGAACTGCCAAAGGCACGTAATAAATGTGACTTCTGATGATATTTTTTACCACCACTGGACAACGTGGAGCTTCTTGAAGGTGTTCTCAAGTCCCGAGTGCAAGCAATTGCCTTTACGTCCACCACATCTCAAGGCACAAAGGAGCACGTGAGCTTAGAACCGGCTCGGTAATCCCCGCTTAGCAACTCTGTGACTTGCAGCACACGCTGAGCAAGTAACTCACACGCCATGTCTGCAGCTGGGCTACAGTATAACCACCAGCACTTCTCCTTGGTCCTGGGCTGTTGGACAACCCACCTCCTCCCGCTGCGCAGCAGGAAAGAAACTATGGTGCGCTGTTCTGGGTGAAAGCATCTCCAAAACACTGCAGTGAATAAAAGCAGCAACGATTCCTCGCGTCAGACTGTGAGCATGAGGGAGCACGACCCTGTCTAAAGTTAGTGTGAGGAAGAAGAGTCCTCAGACCCATGACCAGCTCGAGGGATCCTAGAAAGCAACCGACTCGGCTGCTGGGCAGCGCTACCAGAACATTGCAGCGTTCAAGTCGCATCAGCTTTGGGCCCTCTGCAAGAAGGCAGAGCCGCCCTCCCCTTCCCATTCTGCACAGCCCAGGGGCACGAGCGCTGTGGCCTTGTGCGCTTACCCAGGCATGCAGAGGAGGCAGCAGATGGGCGACCGTTAGAGCCAGATTCTCTGCAGGTCAAAAGCCTGCACTTCAGAAAGGCTCTCACCAGCAACACGCTAACAAGTGCTGCTTGGGCAGGGTCCACGGGAATGACTAATAAACGGAGCTGACACAGCCTTCCAGGAGCGGCAAACCTCTCTTGCTCCCTTCTCTGCAACAATTAGATAACTTAACACACTATCATTCATGGCATAGTACACTATTGTCCCAGGGGAGATTTCTTCCGCACCCTCTAACCTCCAAAAATTATTTTGGTTCCAGAATCATTTTAACACCTTTTTTTTTTTTCATTTGACCCAGACTCCCACGTTTTAAATGCTGGACAACTCTACCACACCTGGCTTATAACAAAAACAGTGACGTCAGATGAGGCAGATACTTTAAAAACAAAAACAGCACCACCAAAAAGAAACCCAACAACCCAGCACTATGCAGAGTAGCCTGAGTCCAACTTGGATTTTAAATCATTCCTAGGGAGACCTACTTTTACTACTCACAGTAAAGATTTTTGAGAAAATGAGCTGTGGAATTAAAACAACAGATCTATGCAGATTGATATTCCCAGGAGATAAA
>NW_010429792.1:29410-29630 GCF_000710305.1 Buceros rhinoceros silvestris | reverse complement strand
AGAGCACTGAATGATCACAACGCCGCAGCAGAGTGTAGCCCTGTTTGTGACTCACCTGAAAACCGAAAGAATTCTGCAACATTTCAACACGGAGTTTCTGTATAACTACGGCAGAAACAGCAGAGATTCAAATCAGAACCAAAGCCACTGTCAAAAAGGAACATTTTTTCAATGCTAACCTGTATTAACATCTGAGATTCAACAAGGCCAAGTGCCAGGT
>NW_010429792.1:27528-29114 GCF_000710305.1 Buceros rhinoceros silvestris | reverse complement strand
GGCATCCTGGCTTGTATCAGCAATAGAGTGACCAGCAGGAGCAGGGAAGGGATTGTCCCCCTGTACTGGGCACTGGTGAGGCCACACCTTGAGCGCTGTGTTCGGTTTTGGCCTCTCACTTCAAGGATGTTGAGGTGCTGGAGCGTGTCCAAAGAACAACGAGGCTGCTGAAGGGTCTGGAGAACAAGTCCTGTGAGAAACAGCTGAGGGACCTGGGGTTGTTTAGTCTGAAGAAGAGGAGGCTGAAGGGAGACCTTACCACTTTCTACAACTACTTGAAATGAGGTTGTAGTGCAGTGGGGGTCAGTCTGTTCTCCAGTGTAGCAAGAGACACGATGATGGAACAGCCTCGAGTTGTGCCAGGGGAGACTTAGGCTGGATATTAGCAAAAATTTCTTTACCAAAAGGGTTGTGAAGCATTGGAATGGGCTGCCCAGGGAATCAGTGGAGTCACCATCCCTGGAGGTGACTTAAATACCTGGAGGTATTTAACAGATGTATAGACACGGCACTTAGGGACGTGGTTTGCTGGTGGACTTGGCAGTATTAAGTTTACAGTTGGACTTGATCTAAAGGTCTTTTCCAACCTAAATGATTCTATTATTATTCTATTATATTTTATGAAAAATATTTTACTTTCAAACTCCTTTTAGGAGTTTCAACAACTCCAATGGAACAGTAGAAAGGTTTCACTGTGGGTGACATCCTTGAAGCCACTCACGGCAACTCACATTATTTATAAATATTTTCAAGTCCAATTCATGCAATTACCTGCATTTTCAAAACCACACAGATTATTAGAAAATTAATTCTTAAGTTATTTAGAAACCAAAGAAATCAAAACTGATTTGCATTAATATTTATTCATACATAAGAAAAATAATTTGTAACAAACCGTGTATTTACAATTTACACTGGATAAAAATCTTCTAAGATCAACGTAACAACACGCCCCTAAAAGAGGTGTATTTCCAATTGGATGTGTCCAGGGTTCTTTAGAACTCCTTTGCATTAGGCAATCTTCAATTTGCAGCCAAAGTTATGGGGAAGAGGTGTCCACAACATTCTTCCTTGGTTTCGGTCTAAATTACAAGAAAGAATAGAAATTATTTCAAATTAACACAGCTACTGTGCCATAATATTAGGGAGTTACTAGACAGTAAAGTGGAACAACGGCAAATTGTGCTCACCGCAGCAAGGGCATTACAACATGCACCTACTCCGGTGGCAGATCAATAAAAATATTAGTATCATTTCAGCGGCGCTCAAAAGAGCGCATCAGCCTAATTTAATTTAACTCACAGCGATCGCTAACGTATGCGATGCTCTGAGCAAAGTTTGGAGCTGTCAAAGCCACTCCTGGCGGTGACACCAGCACTTGTTCTGCACAGATCTTCTTAGGCTATCTCAAACAGAAAATGGTGTAATTTGTGCAGGACCAAGAGGCCTCTGGAGTTGATGTGCGTGTGAGTTTCATGTTATTTTTATAAAAATCTCATCTTTTAATTCACTTAAGCTCACATTTAGACAAATGGTCCACAGTCTATGAAAAGTCCCAAAGGCCACACACAGCTGATTGTAGGGAA
>NW_010429792.1:26514-27455 GCF_000710305.1 Buceros rhinoceros silvestris | reverse complement strand
GGAAAAGCCGAAGAATTAAAACTGTTGCCAACTGAGAGAAGAACATCTGATGCAACTCACCAAGTGAAGTGACAGATGAGGACTATCACTCCAGATGCGGTCACATGACAGAGCCACTTGATAGCTGGGCTGCCCAAGAGGCCACATTTTCAGGCCAGTTTAGAGCCAACATACGGAATGAAGACTGCTGTTAAGACTTGTAAGTGAAAATAACAGCCCACTATCAAAACATCTTATACTAAGAAATTTTTTTATTATATAGGCAGAAAATTGTTAGCTAATCCCCCAAAACTGACCCAGTGTCCTCCTCATCAAACCCAGGTATGTGTCTTCCTCAGAGGGACACCTCGGAGCAAAGTCCCGAAGGGCAAAGTGAAAGCTGGCAGTTGTAACACAGATTTGTACGCACATTCGTCTTTTGCTGTAAAGGGAAACCAGTGGCTGTTCACCGGTGGCCGAGCACTCTGGCACACCTGGCTGACATATTCATGACCTACTGTGTGACAGGAGAAAGGCACTCCACTTGAGGTCCATGGCGTAAGGGTCCTCCCAACACAAGCATGACCTAAACTTAGAGAAGAGCAGCTTCTCTTGGATTGGACCGTGGGAGTCTCAGATTTCACAGAATAGTTGAGACTGGAAGGGACCTCTGGAAGTCATCTGGTCCGACCTTCCTGCTCAAGGAAGACCACCTACAGCCAGTTGCTCTGGATTCAGATCGCTTCCTTCCCCACAAGCTTTTTTTCTCTTGATCTCTTCTGTACCTCTTGACCTCTCCGCAGCAACCACAGCCATAAAAACGAGGATGCCAAGTGTGTACACAAACACACTAATGCACTTTGCAAACACACACTTCCGCCCACAGGCAGTAAGTAGGGTAGAACAGAGCTGGCAGCTTCTGAACTGCATGGACAGAGCGGGTTCACATGGAAGGGTTTGTC
>NW_010429792.1:20583-26422 GCF_000710305.1 Buceros rhinoceros silvestris | reverse complement strand
CGGGCTCTGCTTTGTCTCTCCTCTTTGTCTCCCCCTTCCAGCTTATTCAGTCCAGGTTCCTCCTTAGACACTGCAGAAGCATCAAAACCCGGGAAGATTATTTTCTCCCGGCATTTACCAGAAAAGTCAGGCAGCAACAGGGTGTGGGAAAACATATGCGCCCACATCCGTACCTGCAGCAACAGGCACGCACTGCCACGCTAGATCTCTGCGCCAAAGCAGCTGGTGCCAAACGGCATTCCCACTGGCCAGAGGAATGAAGATGTAAGCGCAGGTGAATGCCTGGACTAGCCTGCCAAGACAAAATCAGGGTATGGCGTGGTGCCTAAGTGATGGCAGAGCCACAGCAAGACCGTGCCAAGGCAAAGGAAGTCACCAGCACATTGAATTAGTGCTACAAGAGAGGCAAAAAAGCGCAACACTACAGTGCTCTGGGATAAGTCTGGCCAAGGGGAATGGTGCTGGGACAGAGTACTTTGGCGCTGAAGAGCCACCCTCAACAGACGGATGAGGCTCGAGGACAACCATGTGCGTCTGAAGCTGTCTCAGTTCTGCTTCTGCAGCCTGGAACACAGCAGATGACGATAACAAAAGCCCTGCCAGTGATATCCTAAGCCAGCCTCCTTGGGATTAAAACTATAAGGAAGCCTTTCAAAGAACAGAGGCCAAAGGAAGCTTTACATCATTTCTCCGAGTGAGAAAATTGGGACCTTTGCCAGGCCCTGTACAGAGCTTGAAGAAGAGGTAGCAAAGAAACCTTCAGGCACAAGAACACCTCTGAAATAATCCAAATACCTGCTTGCAAGTTAGAAAAATGATACAATCCTTGCAAGCAGCACAAAGACAGAAAAGAATCCTTTGGTAAGGGAAAGGCATCCAAAACAGGTAGGAAATTAGTTTAGGCAGCAAGACAGAAAATGAGAGAGCAAATTGAAACTTGGCACAGCAGCTGAGCTGAAATGGTGGCAGGTGAACGCCTCATCTCACAACTGCTCCAAGGGGAAGGGGCAGGGGGGTGGGGAAGAAAGACAAAAGTGCACCTATGGCAGACACTTCAGGAAGGTAAGTGCCAGCTTGTATAGCAGGACACGGTGCATCATAGTGGCAGCATGTGCACGTGGAATTTCCTGAAGAAAAGGACATTACTGTCAGCACTTTAATACACGAGGAGACCCCATCTTTGTCATTTCTGAAATAATTCAAGTTCCAGGTAAGTACACACACACACACACACACACACAAAACAAAGGTGGACATTCAGGCAAATTCTTAGCTCATGCACGTGTCCAATTAATTTAGACAGGTTTTGTACTTCGTCAGCATCACAGTTCCATGGAAATGGGCAAGGAGGAGGGCAGGACTGGAGCCTGCACCTCACTTGCAACCCTTAGCATCTCACCTGAGACGAGCTTTGAGAGCTCAGAAAGTCCCTCAGGAAAGGAGCTGAACTCCTTTCAGTGAAAACAGTATTACTGCTATAGTTCTCCCCCTCTGTTTTTCCATCAAGAAGTCCAAGCATGCCACGCAGTGTGGGCGAGGATGCAAGCGTCAGAAGCCATTTCATGACAAGGTAATGATTTCTGTGAACTTCAGTGGGGTTAGCAGCTGAACAAGATGAGGGTATTCTAAATTCCGCTAAGATCGTTCACTCAAGGTGCTTTGTGTGAAAGGTTAAACAGCATGCTAAGGTGGACTCGGTACGCCATAAAACTAAGGGGCAAATAAAGCAAGCATTCAGCTACTTTGTCTTTAAAACACAGCAGGGCTTCTCCGCTAGCCAAAATGCTGTTCTAACTTATTCCACAGCGACCTCTGTGCTCTACCTGTGAATTACCTTACGAGCACACAGTGAAGCTTAGCCGCTCAACAGGCAAATGTCTGCTTCTACTGATACGAAGAAAATCAGCCACAATCAAAGTCAGAGCATTTGCTGGATGCAAAGAAGGCCTCTGCAATTATCACTTAAATTGTCCTTCATGGGCCAACACTGGGAGTCTCGTACTTTCCCCTTAAGGTTGCTCGCTCCTTTAGCAATTTTTCTTAACTGGCTACTTAATTAGTCTCCCTTCCTGGGCTTAATTGTAAATTTGTTTTGATTAATTAGCCACAGAGCTGACTTGGCACTAACTGAAATGCAGGAGAAGTGCTTGGTTTCTTCAGCATATAGGCTACAGAGCATCCCTGGGGAGTCCCCTCTCTGTCAGCAATCAAATTTCAAGTTCAGATTGTGTTTGAAAAGAACCCTTCATAATTAACTTTCATTTCTTGTAATTGCCCCCTCTGTACTACAACGCAGAAATGATAACATACAGAAAGGGTAAAATTCAGTAAGTTCAGGCCTCTTGTTCAGTGGATTATCCAGCGTGTTCATTAGCTGAACCCGGCAGTTTCAGATAAGATAACTTAATGCTTTAGACACAAGTGATCATGGCACTAGTGGAATCCCTAACCAAGAGGGCAGGTTACCCGCACAGACAGCTGTGTCCTCATGGCACCCACACCAGAAAGGTTCCCCTCACCAATCAGAAGTCACGTTCTGCTCTTCTGCAAGTTACTGAATTTCACTGAAAACCCCTTTGCACAACCGAGACAAGCGAGTCCGAAACACCTTTGGACACTACTACAGCTCTTCATTATGCTTACACCTTTCATATTACTCCTTCCTCTCCCTCTTTAAGGCACTTTGGTTCCAGAAGACACCCAGACAGTGTTACCATGCATCTGTCATCTTGATCAATTCTCTTTTCTGCTGTTACTGAAAACACAAGGAAAAGGCAACTTCAAACACCATGACTATGAAAAAATGTAATAAGCTATATAAAATAATGTGTGTTAACAGCAACTGTACCCATTTTATCAATTTCCTAAATAGCTGTCGAGGGTAATGCAATTCTTCAGTTTTCAAATTTAAAAGTTCTTGCCTACTGAGCTGCAAACATAAGTTAGAAATCTTCCTTGGGACATATTCTTCTGCAAACATTTTGAGGTCTGTGTCTCAACCAAACAGTCAAACTGAGAAAGTAAACGCTTGCTTCTTTCAGCTCCTTGTTTCAGTTATTGCCCCTCCTGTGCTCCAGACAAGAAAAGCCTGCAGAAGAAGTGCAAAGAGAACGTGGGTTTACAGCCTTTTGTGTGCGCCTTTGCTTGGGCAAAGGAGTTAAAATTAAGCAAAGCAGAACAGGAGCTTTGTGGGAGGGCAGCCCTGCAGGCAACTCCCATTCAGGTGTTCGTTCCCAAATAATCTGCAGCCAACTGTTTTGACTGATGACAGACTCCTGTTTTCATCTTAGAACTGGACCACTGGAATCACTTCGGTTGTCACATCCTAAATGAAGCTTTTCTGTGCAATCTGAGAAACATTTAGCTTCCTGATCCCTTCTGACTGCATCTGTGAACATCCATGAAGTGGCAAGATATTCTGAAGAGAAACGTACCAGCTTGGAAAGACTAAGATACTCAGTTACACCAGCTGTCAATACCATCGAAGAGGCATGTTCCACACTCTTCAGCTAGATGCATCATCTGCAATCAACCACCATTTAAAGTAAATCCTGTGTTACAAAAGAGATCACGCAACCAACTCTACACATCAACAAAAACGTAATACTCCTTTTCAGCTGTTACAAAATGAGAAAAAGGCTCTTTAGATTTATTGCATTTCCCTAAACATTTGAGTCACCTGCAGACAACCAAATCAGCTGTGTACTTCAAAAATAAAAGAAACTGTTTATGTTCCTCAACAGTTTGGTTTATTATCTGTAATTACTCAGATCATATTCTCCTATTTTATGTTTACAAAGTTGTACAGATATGGATGCACACGCATACCTAACAATTTAGCCACCATTCTTCTGCCGCTTTAAACTGCAAAAAACTTTTTTTAGTAAAACCAGGAACAGTCTTCTAACCACATGAAACTACAAAAAGATAAATTTTCAAAAGAACCTACAAACCAGTAAAGTCATTTTTTTCAAAGGGAGCCAAAACCTTTAAAAATCTGACTTTTTATTGTGGTGGGACATTGTCAGTTAAGCTCCTTAAAGTAAGCCTCTAGTTACCACAATACCCACCACAGAACGCATGTACCTACTAACATGAAGCTGATGAAATATGTGACTCAGCTTTTGTGTCTACCTCTCTCAATTACTGGAAATTGACAGGAAAAATAAATTAACATCCTAAACCAGCGCTACCTCCAGGAACAGTATGTGTACCACACAGGCAACAGAAAAGGCCACGTCTCTCTCACAATGCTGATCCCAGGTAACACTGGTTAACCGAATTTGGCCTAGCTTAGCACAAACCTGGCTCAGAACTCTCCTACTATTAGAGGGGATGTTCTGTTCCCTAGTGTAAGGAGGAAGTTGTGTCATCTGAGCTGAATATATAGGCCATTATAGTCTATGATATAACTTAAAAGCTGTTTTAAAACCTGCAGCAGGCAAATAACATTATAGAAACCCTTAGAATATGTATTTAAACTACAGACCACAACATGATCTGTAAGGGCTATTACTTCAGTATTTTAACAGGTCTAAATAGTTCTGCCACGTATCTATTTGAAAACATCACAGTTGCAGGAAGTTACATTACTCACAGTAGAAAATACGCTGATAAAAACATCCATGTATGCAGGAATAAGAATGCTAACTTCTCACATTTCAGGGAAGGCTTTTTTCTTTCTTTGCAATATCCCATTTGGTAAAGGAAAAAATTAGGCCCCTAAAGGTTACCTACAACTACCAGTACCCCGATGTACACAAACACGTAGGAAGCAGGAGCCAAAGCAAGACCAGGGAGAGGTGAAACGTCAGCTGCTTCTGGCTAACAACCAATTCTTGTTTGCCACATAGGAGTCCCGCAACTCAGAACATTCTCCTGCACCTCCCCACACTATATTCTGGCTAATGATGTCAAAGCGAGTTTTTTACAACTGTCTAATTGAAAAAAAAAAAAACCCACATTTTAAATGCAATCCAGACAAACAGAGAACAACCCAGCTTAACTAAACTCCTGCTGTACACTAATGTGTTAAACAACAACTTTGAGCAAGTGGCTGCAAACAGGACAACACACATGCTAACAGGATGAACTTAGCAAGGTTCAGTGCCGAGTTTTAACGTTAATGGAAACTGATTTACATCTCCTCGCAGCACAATTCAACTGAATTTATCTCCGTTTGTAACATACTCTTCTTCCTTTCAAAACCCAAACCCTACTGAACATAGATGCAGGCCAAGGACAAACAGCTGTGCTTGAAGCCCCATCTAGTGACGAGTAGTGGAACTGTTGCTCAACTAAACTAACATCCTAGATATATCACCATACTCGGCACAATTGATTTCCTACTCACAAAGTAAAATACAAACATTTTGAGATGTAGTCCAACCACAAAATGTTCTCTGCAAATTATACAGGACATATCTCCCAAGAAACCGACTAGCCAAGAAGCAACAAAACTATCCAGCCTAAAAAGTCACACGCTTTACCAGCTCCACCCTATTCTGCTGACAGTCCCAGCCATGGAATTAGGACAACAGAAACAGGCATTCGTGGCACACTGACCTCGAACCTGCACTTGAACACCTGAACTTTCCAGCCCATGTCAGGAAAAGATCTGCACGTGTTACTTCTGCTTAGGAAAACGTCCTGAAAGACGTATTTCTCATCCGCTACTGATGACCCAGAACCTTGCTACCACATTGCAGTATAGTGCAGTAAGAGTAGACACATCAGCACCTGATACGACAAGGGCAACGCATCACTTCTCATCTAAGCCCATCCAACTAGCACACATTGCTGGAAAGCAGCAGGCTACCTTGAGCTCCATCACAACAAG
>NW_010429792.1:371-20502 GCF_000710305.1 Buceros rhinoceros silvestris | reverse complement strand
CAACACCAGCAGCCGCTCTTTCCTGTAAAGCCACGAGCTACATCCTCCATACATGTTTACTAACTCCTTAAAGTATTCTTCTGCTACCCAATCTGCAGACGGGTGATGCAGAAGAAAATTTGCAGGGTATCTTCCTTCTGAACTCCCTGGCTTTTAACACAACTGAGAAGCAGTTCTGTTCTGACTTTCAGCTGGAAGCAATGAGCTGTTGGGCTCCGAGACCACCGCAGCCATACCCTGACCACTGGGAGACATGCTGGGCAAGGAGCAGAGGATCTTTGGCCCAATGCTAACCCTGTACTGCTTCCCAAGTGGCAAATTTCCAGAACTCTGCAGGCCCGAGGAGCTGAAAGACTTAGAAACTAAACATTTCAGTGGGTGTGATCCCCTCAAGCAGTGGAGACAGCATGTGTGCCCATCTAGTACGTGGTATGGATCCAACACAGACAGGGCAATATTGGAATGTTGCTGACCTATAAGAGATCAAGCCAAGCCCAAAATCGAGAAAAACTGCCAATATCAAATTATTTTCAGCTGTAACTAAATTACTTTTTTTTTAACTCAAACTCCTTACAGAAGTTGAAGATGAATAAAAAAGAAAAAAAAAAACGGCCCTTGTATGCCATCTGACCTTTGACAGCAAATAGTTCATATCAAGATAGAGGAAGAACTGAATGGCAACAGGCAGGCTCCTCTGTTTCATCTTCTAAGAACTAAACACAACCTAACCACGAATGCAGAGATGCCACATGACTTCTACGAAGTATTCCCACTGTCAGTCTCTATATGCTCTCATCACAGGGAACACTGCTTGAAAGATAATGATCAAAAACGTTATTATCTCATTATCTCAAATTCTCCAGTCTAAAGGGTCTTTTGCAGAGGCACGGTAACCTTGGTGTCCAAGCCCTTTCACAGACACAGGAAGTTAGCCAGCAGATGAAAGCTTAAGAGAAGCACTAAACCAAATCAGTCTTTCCTATTTCAATGTATACTCTAGATTTAGCATAAAGATCATGGCCAAGACTATTTACAAGGTCAACACTCAATCCTCAAGTTCTTAAAAGTTTATGACTCAAATTCAATATTCCTCACGTCCTTCTCTTTCAGAACAGCCGTGACCACAGACAGAAAGCACCCTACCAGAATAGCTGTAGTTTATCCTTATCTTCAGACAGAAGGAACCTTGAAGAGCTTGGGGGACAAATGCTATGTATACCATCTGCTGTCTAGACTTGGCTTCTGGAGCACACATTATAATTACAGTTTTCCCAAAGGTCTTCATTATTACCCAGGAACAGAGCAAACAAAAGGAGAAACTAAAGTAATACATTTGGCAATGACCTATTGCTGTTACACAAAATAAAGCTGTCCACAATGTTCAGCACGCATCAGGCCATAGCTTCCACACAGAAGATAAAACCGATAAGCTTGTACTTAAGAGCTCCCGTTTTACAATTAGAATCTGAGGCACTAATCATACATCTGCTAGACAAGGAAGAAACTGTCATTAACATATTAGAAGAGGGCTCGACACCAGCACACAAGCATTCCAACAGCTCCTCTCCTAGACGACAGTCACTGGAATGTGAACAGCATGGTCCGACATTTAAACAGAGATTATTCTAAGCAGTTTGTACCAGGCAGACGTTAAGTCTACCAGATGTTAGCTGAAGCTGTCAAAAATTTTTCAAGTGCTAAGAGTCTTTAGGGAGATCAGGCATATAAATACAGTTTGGAACAACAATGTGCTTTACCCACAAATTTTATACACACAGTTTTCTGTCTTTGGATGACACAAGAACAGTAACTGATGCAGAGTGAGGCCCTTCAGTATGTCATTTCAGTTTGATGGCAAACCACTGAGGTCCCGGTTTTGTTCTTAACTCTTCTTATGTCGATTTCAGCTGTTCTGTATTAATTTGTAATGTTAAGCTGGGCACACTCAAATACTTTTTGTATGTAAAAAGAACTTCAAAACATACAAAAGCTTGAAAAGGGTTTCAGCAAACTTCTCTGCAGGAAGTTCTTCACCTGTCTTGTTTGAGTTGTGTGAAGAGAAGAACACTTTCTTCGTTCAGAAGATTACGTATGCTATATCCATTTCCTACAAATAAAAACAGCAAAAGTTTTCTTCAGAAGCCACTAACAATTTCTGAAGTCCTGTCCTGTCTTCAGCCAACTGTATTTTTATATCAGATATTTTAACAGAAGGAGTATTAGTCCCTAATCCAGGATGCCAGTCTTCCAGGCATATCACTGTATTTCAAGGAAATCACAAAGACAAAAGCTAGCGTAATTTATTTTTAACTGTGGTAATAGTAAAGTGCATCTTTACTGAGATTTTTACTGAAAAGAATGCAATGGGCTTGAGCTCTCAGCTCTCAAATCACATTAAGAAAATTTTAAGGTGACTGAATTTAATTTATTCCTATAAAAAAGACCAATAAAAACTCCACATGGAAACTCATCTGTCGCTCTTCACTTGGGGTTTGCATACTAACAAATATAGAAACATCTAAAAGGCACTGAACGTGCAACACCCTAACACTCGTATACAGCCACTCTTGATGAATTACAAAGATGCCACAACAATTGCATCCGAGACAGACCATCAAGAGGCAAGTAAGAATAGAAATGAAGTATAAATCCTTATGGCCATACGGAACATTCGGCAGTTTATATTATCTGCTTTCCCAAAAAGCAACTACAAAATTGTCTCTGCAGACCCTAGATTTAAGATTAAAACAAACACAAAAAAATCCTTCAAAGTGTCAAGCGTTGAACAATCGTTGTTCTGTTAATCAGGATGTCATGGGGAAAAGCTAACTGAAAAGCAAGTGGTAGCTTGTAATTTTCTAACATAGCCTCTTCACAAGATGTACGTCAGTTCTCTACAGCTTCATGAACAGCCTGCTTTATGACTACTGCAAACTCTCCTGACTGTCTAGGGGATGGCTTCCCATACAGAACACATTCCACTTTTATGTCAGAAAGGCAAAATCAGGTGTCTAAATTCTCAACAACCCACAGTAAGTTACAACTTGTTCAATAAGACGTTCTGCACCTTCTATTTATCAAGCACCAAGTGTAAAATATAGTGAACTGATTCAAATAGAGTTTCATAATTTTACGTAGAAAAACCAGCAAACGGATGGGTGACCGAAGTGATTATATTAACGACCACTATATCAAGCTGTCTGTGAAGTTTCCCCAACATTATAGCTAGGGACAGAAACAGACTACCAAGAGAAACTCACTCTTAGAACTTGGCAGCATCATCAAAAACCTTGAGACTAACTCCCAGAAACAAGTGTTCCAAGGTGGGGTCATCAACCCACTTTCAGTGTTGGGTCGCATTCCTTTCGTCATAGCCCTATACTTTCCCACTCAGACTTACCTCTTTCCATCATTCAGCTCAGCTTTGCTTCCTAGTATGCTAATTCGGTCTCATCCACCTCCAGCAAACTGGTTTTAAATACATGTACTTACCTGCTGGAACATAGAAGAAGTCGCCTGTAGTCAGATAATATGATGTCTTATGTAAGGTAACAATAATTCTGCCATGCATAACATAGAAGGCCTTAAAGAAAACCAAAGGGTTCTAAGATTAGCAATGTTTCCTTTGCAAACATTTGAGAAAGTTATCAAAGAAAACACACTTTCAGTTTTGCATACATATTGTAACAAAGATCAGAAAACAAGTAAGTTAGCACAGCTGCAATCCCTTCTTCCCACCCTGCTGAAAACTAAGATGCACAACTTAAATGGGGAGTGGGGGCCAATTTGTTTATTTGACACTTCTCTTGCCTGCAAGGTCCAGACAGTAAGCGTAGACATACAGATTAAATGTGAATCAAAGCAGGGCAACATGCATGCAAAGCACCTCTAGCAAGTTTGGGGTTTTTTGTTACAGCTGACTTCACACCTGAAATGATTAATGTTTCCTGTATTTATTTGCATTATAGGGAAGAAACCTGGAAAAACCTGTCAACTTCATACGCTACTTCTAACCATCCTAAGATTTTCTGTTTACATAGTCCACTTCATGAAAATAAGAAAAAAAGAATACTTACTACTGTATCCATGTGGACAGACTGGTGTCCCTTTTCCTTAAGTGGTTTCAAAATCAATCTGCCACTGGCAAAAGCAGATGTATTCAAATTTTTATGTATTTCTACTGTTTCGTCTTTGAAGAAGCATGAGTGATTGCTTTCAGTGTTAACACATTCTACAAAAAAAGTCCAGGAGATTAACATCAGTGCTAATGCATAATTAGTCTTGTTACTTGCTCAGTAACCATTTATTAAATCATGTGCATTCCATAATATTTCAGTGCAATGCTCACAAGAGCTAGACCCAATACTTAGCTGAAAAATCAGGACACTTTTTGTGTCTCCCACAAAGTTTTCCTCAGAAGAGCAATGAATATTTCAACAGCTCACCTTTTAATGCCCAGTGTGGCATGAACATTTTTTTTTCTTATCAGTCTAAACACTTCCTACATGATGCAGAAAGGCCCCCGTGGTCACATCCACTCGACTCACCCAGAAGTATCTCCTCATTTGTCACTGGATCCAGCACAATGGTTGGCTTAGTAGTATCAGCTAGGATGTGAGCCAAATTTTCAGGTATCTCACTTCCTGAGGAGACAAAACAAAACAAAACCAGAAAAACAATCACTCTGCGTCTTAAAAGCTTAATTATTTAACCACAACTTCTCCACATTTTTAAATTTCACATATAACTACTTAAATTTGTTTTATTAAGTGACCAAATAATTGAACACACTTCCTTCAAAGAAAAGCAAAGCATCCATAACAATTCTTTGACAACGTAATTTTCATTGGAATCACTTCTGTGTGTTACAGATATAAGGTCACTAAGTACTAAAGAATTTGCCAGGGCAATGCAAACTATTTTGCCTATGCTATTAATAACCGTATTTACTCAGAAGTATCTGCATTTTAAGAGAAGTGCTTTACTCAGCCTCTCTTGCTAGAGGATTTTAAGAGAGGGTATAAAATATATGACGAAATATGAAGAGCAAGTTTTTTTTCCTTTTACCTACTGCTGATGAGCATCAGGAGGCTTCAGATAAAGTGCTTAAAGTAATACGCACATGTTCAATTTTCCTTTTCTCAAGAAATACCATTATAGGAATCTCACTGTAAGTTGTAAATCAGAGAACTATTTCTATCATCAAAAGGATTTTCCAGAGAAGGAAATAGTGTAAGAGTTGATGACAACCTTACGCTTTTCAAATAGAAAAAGACACTCTGGAGAATGTTCGTGCAGAATAAATACCCCAAAGCTCTCCTGCAGAACTCTCCTAAGCATACAATTCACAGTGCACAGGAAAATTCTTTAAATGAAGTCAGAACAAGATTGTTAACGGTAAGCCAGCTATATCACTTCATAGGCTCTCATGGCTGCTTAAATACTCTTACACCAAGACAGTCAGGGGTAGGAAGGAAGTTACTGTGTTTGAAATAACTTTATTCTAACATAACCAACTCTCTATAAAAGGATGGGGCAACAGGTGCAACACTAGAGCCACAACCACAAAATTTTTATCGCGTCAATAATAATTAGGAATTCATCCTAGGAATTCTAGTCCGCTAATGGTCCTTATATGTGTCTCTTAAAATACCAAGGATGTTAGTGGAAGATTATCTCTCAGGATGAATGTCAGTTAAAGAGGAAATCCATCACTTCTGGAAAACAGTTCAAATCTACCTAGAGCAACCGCAAACTCTTGTAAGATACAGTATGAACAATCACTACCAGCTCAGGTTTACAAGGACGGCAAATGATTTACACTAATACATAATCTGTACTTAGATCAAAAGTCGATCTAGACCAGGATCCTGTCTCCTACCAACAGCCAAAAGCAGGCACCCCTTCTATTCCCCAAAATGCTATAAGAGAGTAATGGCACTTCCATGGAATGCTTTCCGCCTCTAACAGGGAGCTCACACTTTATTTAGAGCTATTAACAGTTAAGTCTTCCATGAATTTATCTAGTTCTCACCCTGAATTTACGTATTTTATCCACAGTACTCTGGGGCTGAAAGCACATAGTGAGAAAAGCCACTTTACTTTCTCTGAAAAACCCAGCTCTCGCTAACTTCCTTTCACACCTTTGTTTTTAAAAAAAAACAGAAAAGCCCAATAACACAATTTAGTTCTGTTCCTCTTCTCCATGCCACTCGTTATTTTATAGGTCTTTCTCACATCTCCACAGAATTCTCTTCAAGGCTGAGAAGACTTCACCATGTAGTTGCTTTCTTGTACAGAAGTCCTTCCATGTTTTTGACAAGCTTTATCTGAATGTTCTCTAGTCCTACTACTTTCTTTTGAGATAAGGAATAGAATTTACACGCAACACTCAGAAAACCAGAAATTTGCACCAACATTGACTGTGTTCTCCCCTATTTCTCTAATGATTATTTCAGCCCTGATCTGTTTTAGAACTGTGTCAGGACCCTACGGCATTTTCCACATCTGTTAGCATTTGTTTTATTTGTCCTACAACTTCTTCTAGAGTTGTTCTGTAACTTCATAGTCTCAAAGAAAAGCTCTAGACAGTCCGCATAAAGACAGGTTCTTTAGCATAGAAACATCTTTCACAGAGAACACAGTAAGAAAAATTGGGTTTTGGACTTTGACTCTATCTCCCTTTTCTGAGCACTACCTACATACTTCTTATCTACAGGCCACAGAGGCTCTAGCAAAGGTTCCTGTTCCTGTTTGTTTAAACACAGATTTACTGCCTACTTTTAACCCTTTTATGTGCTGTTCTTAAAGCTCTCTCTTCAATTACCTTGTTACATTCCATATTTAACCTACAACAGCTTAAAATTCTGTTGCATCACAACACTTCTGGATATATCCTGTATCTCTTCCTTTTTGAGGTTGAGAAGTTCAAGTTTTCACAACAAGATTATGCAGCATTGCTATAGAAAAGGTTTTTCCACATAGTATCACATGAGCACGTTTCATTATAAAGTTTTTTGACCCAGAGAGAGAACCAAGTTTTTACAGGAGAAAAATATTACATAGCACATGTAGCAGTAGGACGAGTAGTGATGGTTTTAAACTGAAATAGATATAGATTAGATATAAGGAAGAAGTTCTTCACTGTGAGGGTGGCGAGGCACTGGAACAGGTTGCCCAGAGAGGCTGTGAATGCCCCATCGCTGGAATTGTTCAAGGCCAGCTTGGATGAGGCTTTGGGCAGCCTGATCTAGCGGAAGGTGTCCCTGCCCATGACTGGCGAGGTGGAACTAGATGATCTTTAAGGTCCCTTCCAACCCAAACCATTCTACAATTCTATGATTTTATTACAGATTTTTTTTTTTAAAGTATCAAAAGAAATAAAGTCTGTATTCATACTTGTTTCACCTCGTTTCTGCTTGTAACCACCCTTTCTCTGTGTAATCTTCCTATGAGGTTTTGTTTCTGGACACACTATTCCACTAATCACAAGGCTTCCTGAAACAAAAGAAAGGTAAACAAAGTTTACTAACTCACAACAATTTTACAAGAATGCAGACTTGCACAACCAACAACCATTTCAGTCGAGAATATATTTTCTTGATGCTTCAGATAGCTGCAGAAAGCCAGAAGAAACCAAAAAGCTTTTCAAGATCAAGTATTTTGGAGTGTAATGCAACTTGAGACTTTCTGAAGAGTGTGCTCACATGCAGTTAAAGAAAATTTCAGAAAGCCATAACATGAGAGTCAATTTTTAAAAGAAAATACCAATTCTAGGCACACAAAGCAATACTATTTTCAAGCAGACTACTTAATTAGGAAAGGACTGAATCAGGCTGAATTGTCAGAAAAAATCCCTGAGAACAGGGGTTCTAGCACTTCTATCGCGTATGGAATTTAACACTGAGACTGGATAAAATATTATAACATCTGCTCTGGAGAACAATCCCCACACAAAGAGAAACGCTCCAACAAATGTACCAGTAGATTGTCTCTTTTTCTGGTATCATAGAGAATCTTTGATGTAATAAACTACCAGTACAGAGAAACTGTTTTGTTCCTCCCTAAACGGTCAAGGCAAGGGTACTTAACATGCTCTGTTGATACTATTTCTAGCTGACAGAGGAGTATCAGGAGAGAAAAAGACTACATGGAAAGATGACTAAAGAGCTTAAAAAAATTACCGAATAGTAAGCATCTCAAAGCTTTCAAGGCACAAGATCAATCTACAGACTCCTCTTTACTGCCCTACCAGGAGAAAACAAATATGTATTTTGGAACGAATACCTGAAGGATTCACTGTATAGTTTACACGCTCGCCTCGCCAATATTCCAGAGGTCTTAGTCGTATCCGTTTTGTCCGACGAACATTAGGTGTGTTGGAAGGCATTACTAATTTAAAGGATGAAATCATTCACATTAAGTATGAAAGGAAAATTCAGAAATGGAAAACATTAACTATACTTTTCTGTTGTTCCCTATCAGGAGGTCAGCACTTCCCAGATGATACTTGTATCACGCTGCTATCATGACAGGAAAAGGGGATCCAAAAGCCTTTTGCACACATCAGTATTTCACTCTCCTTTTTCTTAAACAGTCACCACGCTGTCTTGATACTAGATTTCGTTCTACGTATCTTAGAGACTCACTGAGATACAGGCATTAGGGGCTCCAGCTTAAGGAGCAGCAAACAAGCTACAGCGGTGAACTCTTGACAAAGACTAAGAACCCTGACTAAATCTGAGCAATTTCATTAGCAACAGTGGAAAGGCACTGCCTTGGTTATGGTAAGAGGAGAGTAACAGAGACTACATAAGCAGTCCCATCTCCAAGGTCCAGAAAAGCAGCACTTTTGTCAACAGAAACCCAACACACTTCCAGGATTTACTGGGTATTTATCTTCCAACTTACTTACTATCTAGTCTCAGCTTGCAATATTTCTAAATTGCCATATATGAACACAGTAAGATTCAACATTTTAGCATTTGTAAGAAAGAACAAAAACCCCTTAAGAGCAAATTACTCAAGAATATTTAAATGCTAAAAATAAAAACGGTAAATATAAAAAAAATTGTTGAAATACTTTTTGGAGGTAGACAACTATAGCGTTGTGCAAAGTATAATAACAAAGGGAATAAAAACCAGTCTGGTGTGGGACTTCATCGGCTGCATGCCTGTTGTTCCATCCTATCTGGACTGGGACCACCACAGAAAGCAGGTTATTTGTCCTTTCAGTTAACACTGTGCAAAAATAATTCAAACTCCTACTGTTCCCACTGAACCATAAGCAGTGTGTTGACTCAATATGAAACGGAAGATGGAAATCGAATAGTTAAAAAGATAATAGTGGAATACAGTAATAAAAAAAAGTAACACTAGAACTTTTTTTAAGTAACTTAAAAATTAGAGCATGGTTATAGTATCCTGAAGATCTAATAACCCTTAGCTGTAAATACTTATTAACATATGAACCTATTTCTAGGTGTTTTCCAGAATCTCCTTCAGTAAAATTTACACCAAGTTGGAAATGCATGTTTTTATGCACTCTACATTAATATAGTATAGAATAATCTTACCTATTTTATCCCTTGCTATATTGTCTGAGATCAGTGCTTTTAGTTGAGAATTCAAGTCTTCAGAACTATCTGAAAATACATTTGAAAAAACACAATTAAAGGCATTTACTATTCCTGGGTTTTATTCAATATACACACTAGAAGCAATCAAAGGTAATGCAAGCAGAAGCCCCAATATTAGCGTTTCCACTAACGCTTTTTTCTTTAAACATGTATGATACATAGTAGATTGCAGATACAGAGTATATGTGATTACTTTTTCAATAGCGTAAGCTTGAAAATTACAAGAGAAGTATACATTCAAGTAAATATTTCTCAGAAACAACCCTCTGATAAAACAAACATTAGCAAATTGTAACCACACATAGAATTTTATTGATCAAAGTGTGAGGTCAAGCAGCTTCATAGCACCCAAACCTAACTTCAGAAGCAGCTTCTTATCAGAGCACACACAAAACTAGGTCTTTGCAGAAAGCATTGCATGAACTAACAACATTCACAACTGGCTCTAAAACACTAAGGAAAAGACTTCCTATCCCCAGGGCTCATATTCATTATGACAATATGGGCAACTTGCGTACGGAAAAGTAAAGCCAAAATACTTTCAGGCAAACAAGCCACGACTCCGTAAGACTGCACAATTTGTCTAGGGTGGCCCGAAATGATCGTATATAGTACCATCACATTGCAACACACCAAACTGCTACAAACTGAGCCTAAAAAATTTGTTCAAAGCATTTTGGAAGAGTAACTTCCATCCTGGTAGGCTTGACGTCAAACCATGTAGTGCTTGTCCTTCCAAAGCCAACACAATGTAGAGCTGGCATACTGTATCACAAACTTGAGCAGAAACATGACCACAGCCAATACAATCAGCACTTCTTATTCTGGACTATCTGAATACAACAGAAATCACTGTGCCATCGATACAGCTTATAAACTTATACATAAAATGTGAGAAAACACCAACTTTAAACAGTACCTGAAGATGTATTATCCTGTTCACAAAACTCCCTTCTGGAAGCAAATGTCTTCAGATTTTCTAGAACAGGCCCGCTTCAAAGGGGAAAAAAAAAATACACCTGCTTGAATATGTTATATGATTCAAAAGAACATTACAGCACTAGCAAGAAGAGCAAATTTAAGTTTTTTCCAGATCATGTGGGGTGAGGTTTCTTTCCTTCTAAACAGCTGTACTGATTAGACACTGAAGCAAATGACTGCTAGTTCGGAATGGGAGATCTGAAGTTCACCAGTTGCTCCTCTATTCGGTCATCAGGCAGACAAACTGGTGCTCACACCTTCTCTCTAAACAGGTTTCCGAAAAACTCTTGTAACTTCTTTTTCTTTTTTCTCCCCTCCAGCAGAAGACGACCCCCCTTCCTCTGTCACATCACCTTTCAAGCAACTATCCACAGACCATGATAATAGAAGTGCTTTAAAGGAATGTTTTGCATACTCTAGGAAAGGATGGTAAAAGTTTGTAATTGTAATTTGTAATATGCATTGTCATAAAATCTCCCCCATAAAACGACAACAAATAACACGCACCAGCAATCAAATCACTTATAAAAGGACCTCTCTTACAGCCTTAGCATTAGAACCCCCAATCTTTCCTCCCTCCCCCACCCGTGGCTCTGCTTCACAGCTTTTACCGTGTCAGTAAAGTTCCGCTGTGACGCGCCCAAACTCCGAAAGATGCATCTCAGTGCTACATTAGCAAACCCACACTAAAAATTTGTCCATTTAAGTCTGTGGTAGGCTAACTTATAATAAAAAAATAAAATTTTCGATCAAATTACAAGAAAAGAATTCAGTAAATTCACAGACTGTCACTCCTGTTTGCTTTGTTATGAAGAAGACATGTGCATATCTACGTACACAAGAGTTTCAGTTGTAGATACAGTGCTATTTAACAGCAACTTTATTAGTACAGTTATTAGTTTTAGAGCACTGGTATTTCTGTTTGAAAAAAATCCCACACTACTGTGGAAGCAGGCCTCAAAGGAAAAAAAAAAAAAAATCCCCAAAGGCAGGAAACTTACTGTGATCCTTATTCATGACAGGAAGAAAAATGTTATTGGATTATTAACTGTATTAGTACACAATTTAAACACCTCAGTCATGACTCACAATCCCTTTTCTACTAGATTCTTCCCCAGTAGAACACATAACGCAGTAGTAGTACCTAACAGCCGTTCTGGCTCAGTGGGGCAGAAGTGGTATTAAATGCAAGTTTTACAGACAACTCAAGAAATTACCTTTCACAATTCACAGCCTTCTCAGCTGCAAAGGAATCTCTAGAAGAGAAAAAATTGTTATTGTTTACTGTTAAGTCCATTTTACTTACTGAAAGGAACCTGTAGGTCAGTACTTTGACGTACCAAAAAGAACCATAAAAAAAAGACATTTTTCACAGAAGTTTCAAAAAGCAATATAGAGAAAAGTGACTAAAACCTCAGGCAGAGTGGTTAAAGACACTTTCTCTTTTGACTACTAATCATTAGCATAGTTACTGCCACAAAAATAAATATAGCTGAAGAATTAAACACTGCATTTTCCCAATTTACAAAGTGAAGTTATTCTACAGGTGGTGGGGTTGTGTGCGCATGTGTGTCTGGTTTGGGTTTTTTTTTTGTTTTGAACCGGATCTGCTACTCAAGTCTCAAAAGAACACTTTAAAAATTCCAGCACAAGTTTCCTTATGTCGAAGGAGATTTGACACCCTCCTTTAAGAACAGGATGTTCATTACACCGCTTAGTTTTTCTACTAGCTATTCACAATCAGTCTGAAACTGTCACGTAATTCAACTGAGCCATTACTGCTTAAAAGTTAACAAGATATGTTTAATTATCTACCAAGGAACTACATAAAAAGCTTACTGTAGCCCATGCTGCACGTTACGTTTTCTTTTGTTACTTTTTATTTTCACATTGGATAACTTCTGGTTTTTTCTTGTGGTGTCCTGTATAGAAGAGCTGTCAGAATCCATTTGAGACTCGGCATCCTCTGGGTTGGAGCAAACACCTTCACTGGTTCTGCAATCAATCTTTTTGGGAATCTTCCCTGAAGACTTCGCTGACAACCCTTTCTTTTCGGACTTTTTCACACTGTCTATGAGATATTCTAGTGCTCTTACAATATCACTCTTACTCGCACCACCAAGTGAGTCCACAGCATGCAATAAATTTTTAGGCTTTTCAGACTTAGCCGACTTCTGACTCACAGAAGTCTGTAATTTCTCATGCAGGGGTGAGGTGTACACTTTATTCAATTTTACAGGTTCTCTTTCAAGCTCTTCTTCATGAGGTTCACTGTCAGAACTCTCCTCTTTTTGTAACTGAGCCTTTTTATTACTACTTTTCTTGCCAGATTTTTTAATCTTCTTCTCTGAACTTTCTGTCCGTTTTTTAGCTACGGTATCACTTGGAAGCTTCTGCTCAGCAGTTTGTTTCTTGTGAACTACAAGCTGAGAAGTTTTTGAAGTCGACTGCAGATTCTTGGAAGACTTGAGATTCTTTTTTGGTGATGCAGTCTGCTCTTGCTGATGCCCAGATGAGGACACAGGCGAATCTTCATTTGGCATAACCCTTGTTTTACACTGTTCTGCATCAGATGCTTTTCTTTTCAGTCCAGACTGTGCCAACATCGGTACTACAGCTTCTGGTTTCCAGGACTTATCCTTTCTCTGTTTTGGAGAGCCTCGCTTAAGTGTGTCCTTTTTAGTCTTTCCTATCAATATAGAAAACATTTGGACATTGATATCTTCCCCCATTAAACCTGAAGATATATGATGATATCTGAATGTGTAAAAGCAAACCAAAGAATCGGGGGGAAAAAAACCCCAACATTCACAAAATCATAGTTCTCCCTGATGGTTAAAAGAAGGCTTTCTCTGAACTACACTGTATGAAAAATTCAAACCAGAATTTTTAATGCAATTCCATTATTTCCTAGCAGGAAAAAAAGTTACATTCAATCTGCTTTCCAGTTTTCAGTGTTTGCTGCTACAAAACCCTTCTCAAATAACTCATAAAAACTGAGCCCCAGTTCAAAGCACATATCTTAACCCCCTTTCTACAGAGAGCGGAGCAAAAGACTGTGGGTACCTACCTTCTTTGTCTGATAATTAGAAAAGGCAACACTGCTAATTTCATATTACTGTCTTAACAGAAAGGGCTGGGGGAAAGACAGTCTGTCTCACTGCCTTATATAAATCCAAACCTAACTTTGCAACTGAACCACCAATTAGGAATCCATTAACGTATCTCATCTGCTTTACCCTTATTTCCCAATAAACCACAACAAAAAAATTCAGTAATATGACCTGGCAGGAGAAGACTAAAGGCCTGTGAAATAACTTACCCGTTTGAGTACTGTTTTGCCTTTGAGATTTAAGGACCTCTCCTTCACTGCTAGAGACCGGATCTGATTCTGATGTTCCTTTGAAGCCACGTACTTTGACATCCAAATCATCCATTTTCTGTTTAGTAAGTGCTTCAACCTGTACTTTTCTGTTCTTGCCTTTCTTACTCTCTGTCTTCTCGTTTTCAGAGGGCTGAGATTTAGAAACAGGAGTTGCAGAGGCATCTTTTTTTGATTTCTTGTTCTTACGGGGTATTGAAAACCAAGAATTAAGAGATGCATCATCTGATTCATCGATTAAAAATTCACAATCATTTTCTATTTCTATATCTTGATCTTTCACAGGAGGAGCTGATGGTGGTGATATTGAGGCTGAATACCTAAAGAAAGGAGGGACAAAGTATTCACATAATTTGGGGGGAAGTGGGGGGAAATGGCCTTTCAAATCTTGCAAATCTAGTGGCAACTCTAGAACACCTTAACACACTACAGGACACTCCTCGGACAAATTATTACGAAGTTCATCATTCTTTGCCCTTTGAGTTCCAAAAAGAGCACAAGGCCTGCTTCTCCTTGCTTTGGCCTCATATTCACACTTCATTACTTCTCAGATGCTGGATAGACAACTTCCTATCTAACTGGTCAGATCCATACCAGCTCTGAGAAGACTGCCTGATCACTGCTAACTTCAGAATCACATACGGTTTTCCTGAATCCTCCAACCTACCTATCAAAACACCTCAGGCTCAATCTGAAATGCTATTCAAGAGCTACATCTATTTTCCTGGCAAACAAAATCAACAGCACTATGAAACCCTAACAGCACAAAACTTTGAAACAACTATTCAAACCCTTTCTCAAGTGGCATTTCTGAGTAATGTTGAACTACCCCAAACCACTTCCCCAAGACCATGTTTACAGATAAAAGGACACTGCTCCAGTACTCAGGACTAGGTTATTTTACTAGCAAATTCCGTTCCATACTAAACCTTAAAACAAACCTTTTTCCAAGTGCTCCTTTTGCTACAGCTGCTAAGACAACCGAAGAGAAAGACTTTTCTTTCTGTACAGAATATGTAGCAGTATGTTCTGTTCCTTGCTTAAGAACATCTCTCCCAGTCTGAGGCCCTTCCAAATTTTCAACTGCCATGTGGCTCCTCACCGCAGCAGAAGTATTTTGGTCATCAAAATGTAATCTGTGTATGAGAAACGGCATTCAAATATGACGCTGTAAATCCTGAGCACACATTAAAAGTATTGTGTGGATGGACAGATGCTCTCATTTTCTCCTGCTGACAGTGTCTCACTTCTCATGAATGAGTAATTTGCTGGAACGCAGGTTAGCAGTACTACTTCCCAGCATAGCAACAAGTGTCCAAATCAACGCCGCCACATGGGGTCAGCCTGTGATTCTTGATCAAAGTGAGGGCTGCTCAGCTAGACAAATTCCTAATTTTAGGAGAATGCACTAGGTGCACTTTCTTCCTAATCTCACTCCATCAAGGGGAGTGGACAGGATCAGTGTCAGTCCCTAAGATCTACTGAAGAGATTCCGTGCCCCAGGAAAGCAGAACTGTGGCTGGAACCACTGGCCGCTACTGAAGCTAGGCTTCAAATTTTCCAAGGAGCAGATAATGATCACAACTAAAGTTATTCTACTTCACATAAAACAACAGTGCATTCAGAGTAAGAGAAACAACGACTGTCCATCTCTGCTTTTACAAATTTTTTGTTCGCTTTTAAGGACAACACTGTCAATACGATCCAGTGAAAAAGTCTAGACTATCTGACAAAGCTGACAAATTTGCTGTAAGGCTTCCTGCACTTGGGTACTGCACTTGTAGGAACAAAACCTTATCGCCAGAGTATTTAGCAAAAGACAATTCTGCCCTTTCTAAACCCAGATATGTAAATTTTCTAAAAAGCTTGGAATTATTTTTCATGAGTTCACAATCCAAACTCATAAATGACTGAATCCACTCTGCTAATTTATCCTAAGGGGTGTAGCAGGGGATGGGATGCACAACACGGGACACAACACCACCACCACATTCAGCTCTACTTACATATGTACAGGAGAACTTGCTGCTTCCTCCACAAGAAGAGGTGATCCAATAGAACCATGATCATCCTCAGGGTCCGAAGAAGTGGCAGGACTTTTGCACAGAGCTTCAAAATCTTTTACAGTATTATTTGTTTCTCTTCCAGACACAGAAGACTTTGTTTTTTTAGAAACACCTTTGTAATCCTGTATTGCAGGCCTCAGGGATGTTTCATGCGACCATCCTGCCATATATATAGAACAGGTTTGATTCTTCTACTGAAAACCTTACAAAATCCCAAGAAACAGTTACCCCAAAATTATTACCCACTATTCAAAAACAGTGCCACCAACCTCTGCTGCTGACTGGCTTTAGTGGTGATGCAGGTAAGGCCTTTGCAGAATTACAGGCTCTTCCCACAGACTGAGTTAACTCTGCCTCTGGCTGTCACAGTCAATGATGAATAATAAGACAAAGTAAAATATTTGATAAAGCAACAGTATTTTGACAGGAACATAAACTTCTACAAAACGTGATATACTTGATTTTTACTCAACTGAAGCACAGTTCTATTTTAACTAAACACTTGAACTTTCTATCACATAAGACCTTCTAAAACTAACTGTAATTTCAAACGATAGGTAAACCTGTGTGTACAGTAAAAATCAATATTCAGCTTTGAACAGACATCCTGCTAGTCCACAGACCAGCTATTTACTCTTTTAATTAGAATGGATTAAACAATGTAATTCACCTTTATTAAGTCAGGCTGAGGTTTTGCAAGAATTACTTTGAGATTATACGGTATTCTAACATCAGACTAAAGTAAGCAACACCATTATAAAGGATGACTGTTCTTAACACTATCATTAATAGAATATCCTATTTTTAGAAAAACCTCCTAGAATAAAAGTATTAAAACTAAATATACAAACTAGATTACTGGCATCATTCTCTCAGACTGCACATTATCAAGTCCTTCAATTTAGTTTCCACTCTCGAAAAAGAGTTACAAAAAGTTATTGCACAGATAACTGTTTATCAGGAGTTGACCAGCTGCTTTTCTACGAAAACCACCTTTCAGTTCTACTATCCATTGGATAGCTAAGAACAATGTCCACGTGTCTGGGAAAGTCCAAGAACGGAGTCCCAGACAGCCATACCCACCATTAGTTGTAAGGTAGTTGTAATGCTTCAACATGAGAAATTTAACTATCCTGGACAAAAAAACTTCCATTAGCAAAAAACCCAATGAAATGAGCTACTAAATAAATCCAGTTATAGAGTATTTACTACTCGAGCACAACAAACTAAGAAAAAATCATTACCGACAGCTATTAGGGAAGGTTAAATTACAGCCTATATACTAATACAAATGACACACGGAGCTTATTCATTCAACATTCATACAGAACCAAACTTGTACCCAAGTGAAACTGCACCCAACGCTGCAACGCGACACGGCCACACGTAATTTACCTTTTGGCCCTGTATCAAAGTCGTCTGCTCCTTTCTGACAATAGGAGTTGAGCAGCGGGTTGCAGTCGGAGAGCTTATTGTAAGATCACTGACACAACCTATAAAGAAAAAACTATAAATAGGAGTTTCTTGGAATTGTCCAGATTTCATTTACTTTAACAAGTTGCTAAGACTCATTCAGGTCATGAAAACACAAGAAAGAAACCAGCTACTCAGGAAAACGATTACCTTTGCGAGACAGCTAAGGCATAGTTTAAAGCAGCTGGGAGGGGGGTGCTTTTAAAGACTGTGTGAGAAAGACTTTTATAAATTTTAACTCTATCTTTTATTTGTATTTATTTACCACTAAATATAATACAAGGAAGAAATACATTTTTTCTTTAACTAGCAAATTAAGCAAAACACCAACAAGCTTACTTTCAAAACAATCCTGTACGAGTTTCAGCACGTTTTGGCCTGGCTGTATATCAATCTTCTTTCTAGAAAGAAGAGGGGGAAAATATATTTTCAGTCAAAAATACTAAATGTTCCTATCGCAGCAACTTAGAAGTAGTAAAGTTCTTACTACCTATTATTTTTGATTATTACTTCCACTAGTCCCAATTTTAATATATTTTACCTACTACTTCCATGCATAGATATCTGCAAAGAAACTTCTCTAAATAAAGATTCCAGGAGAAAAAGCCCCATTGCCACAGAATACGATGAGAATGAAAAAATCTCTCTATGTAAAAGAAAACATACAACTACTGCAACAGCCTTCAGGTTTAATAGAGATTCTCACCTAAAAACAAAGATTTTTTTTTTTTTTTAATCAGTTATCAAGTAATTTTGCCATCCCAGTGATCCAGGCTCAGCAGTCCCAGAAATGAAATGTGCAGGCCACACATCTATCCCCGTATACAAGGACTCACCCTCTGCGTCTCTTTCTATCACTTTTCCACAGTTCTGTGCTTCTGTAAAAGTTTCAGCAGCAAGATTTGACTTATCAAATCCATAAGCCAGAGAACAGCTCAGCTGCTTGGATTACTATCTCAAACCTCCCCAGCACAAACGAAAATGGCAGAATCGATCTACTAGCCAGACTGTGTTGGTCAAAACCAAAGCAAGAGAAAGGCTATGGAATATTTCTCCCATAATGATTATTACATGCCTTTAAAAACAGGTGATTTGGTAGATTTAGTAAGCTCGTGAAATGCAAGTCTAAAAATGCATTTCAGTAATAAAAAGCTCCCAGACTCCTGACGTGCCTTTAAAGAAAGCTACAGCACTCCAAATACTCAAACTCATCTCTAACGTTATCCTCTAACAGCAAGGGCCCAATAAGCTAGAACTCGGCGTGGGCTTCCTTGCTCTATCTCTTGACAGGCACAATGTTTGCACTGGCTACTGCTTCCACGCGCAGGCAGCCTAGTTAGGGGCAGCTGAGGTATAGCTACACCAGTTTGCTGCCTCAGTGAGGAATACAAACCCTTGGTGCTTTGTTCCCCAGCTCACTTTGCTCCTCCCACCACTAAGAAATGATGATTCCAAACTTCTTGTATATAATCAGTTTAATAAGATAGTCCCAATAATTTTGACATTAAGTTCTCAGGCAAAAATCAACATAAATTGTCCAAACAATCGTATCTAAGAATAAAATTTTAAATGTAAATTACCTTCCTCCATGGCAGAATCTTGCTCTGTAGTCTTTTTTAAAGTGATTCTGTAAAGAAACAAGAACCCATTTTTAATAAGCATGGTGACACCTGACAGAAAAACAAATAAGCGGCCAACCTCGTGAAAGCAAGGCTTGAGGGTTCTCGATCCATCTGAAACTAGTGGGACTTACTGCAGCTCTGTTTTTCTTAGAAAGCTGCAATAGCTACAACACCTGTAACAACTTCCAGAAATTCAGCTTTCTTCAAGAACCATCAAGCACCCGACACATGTAAAGTCAGAGGTACTTACAGGAGACTCACATGACAGAAATCACAGCTAATCTAAGGGTTTGGTTAACATTTACTACACGACTACAGAAATAATTTTTAAGTTAGGAGAAGGAATGAACTGCCACAAAAGAAACTAGGACATAAGCTTACAACACATCCACTGCTCTGCAAGAACCGCTCACACGAAGATTTCTGCCCTGTGTTTCTCACAGACAAGACCACGCTGACAGGCAGTGAGAGCACGTCAGCCGACCCACGGTAAAACTACAGTCTCAATTCACTGCTTCACACACCTGAACCCCACGCGTCATCAAAGTCATGAGCACAGCAGACGTGACTCCAGTCATCTGTTACAGCACCACAACCAGACCAGCAACAAATCCAACAACAGTGTATTATCAGTGTTACTTTCCATGCCAAAGAATGAAACAAAGACTGCTGAGCTGAGAGCCGGCAAAGGCTGCAGAGGATAAAAACCGGAAGGAAGGGCAAGTCAAAATAAATCAGAGAGCTTAGCAGAGTGCAGGTTTTCCACTAACGTTACAAGAAAATGTCTCAAAAAATTCTGAAAGTTCAGCTGAAAAACAGTTACGACCTCTCCTTCATTTGTGCACACCGGAACGGAGTGCGTGAGCAGTGTGGAGATTATCTAGTCCTAACACACCAGAATTCAGCACGCTTTTCGGCGTTACCGACGGAGGCCGCTGGGAGGGAACGAGAACGTCTCTAGCACGTCTC
>NW_010429792.1:0-244 GCF_000710305.1 Buceros rhinoceros silvestris | reverse complement strand
ACGCCTCGCCGAGAGCCACCGGTGTGTTTACGCTCCCACCCGCGAACGGAAGATCTCGGACACAGGCGACAGGCGCAGCTGCAGCAGCCCGAGGGAAACGCGGCTGCCAGCAGACACCTCCTCAGAGCAGAAGCGTTCGCGTCAGCGACCGAGGCCCAGCGGGAGGGCAGAGCGCCAACACCGGCCCCGCTTTGCTCAGGGCGAAGCCGGGCACCGCAAAAGCCTCGCCGCGCCGCCAGGGGCG
>NW_010429791.1:32345-38112 GCF_000710305.1 Buceros rhinoceros silvestris | reverse complement strand
TTTTTTTTTTTTCTGAATTACTCCCCCTAGTCTGTGTGAATAATTAAATTTTTTCAGCATAATTACTAAAACACTGAAAAATTTTTTGGTGAAGATCTCTCGTTATGTCTCTAGGTTTGTTGTATTTGAAACAACAACTTCTATAAATTTGTATGATTTTGGAGCCAGAAAGTTAAAAACTGGATTCATGGAAGTGTTTATTACCATAACCCTTTTGTCTGAAAACTATGTGCAATAGTTTAGTTGTACATCAAAGAAACACTATTAATCAAGATTACTCACTCATACATAATCTGAGTGCTAAATACCTTTCTTCTACACACTGGAACAAAAACCTCACATCTGAATTTTGAACTGTATCAACAGCAGATTATGCAGTTAGATACTTCTTGGCATCACAAGTGCCCAGTCATTAGTCTAAGAGACTTGGAATAAATAAAGGATCGGTAATGGATACTAGGCAATGCATTAAATGTCCCAGTAAATTTATGTGGGAAATTAATAAAATTGTAAAGTGACTTTAAATTACAGCCCCACTTTGTGCATCAGGGCAGTTGCTAATGAAGCATACTTCAGGTAGTAACAGGGAAGGGTGTTTTTGAGAGGCAGAAGTTAATCATGGTGTCTTTATCATTGCATTATCAGTGATTGATTGCTGTAAATGTTAAACTGAACTATTAGTGAGGAACAACAATGCTTAATAATTGCTGAACTCTGTACTCCTGAGCCCTGTTAATACTTGATGGAGGCCCAGTTGTATTACTCTTAGATTAGTGAGTGCATCCTTCCTCATAAACTGTGAGAATAGTCTTCTGTTCCCGTGATATTAGGTTACAGAAATTACCTTGAAAGCAATGTCATTTTGTCAGAAAATGATGACTTGGCATCTGTAGCCCTTCATGTACCAATTTAGTCTCATTAGCAACCTTATTGTCTCTACTCTCTAGAGGATTTTTTTTCCCCTTTGGCAAAGACTTGTTTAAAATAAACTTGCTTCACAGCATGGTAATAATTCCTTCTCTCCCCCTCAAACAAATGTCCCTGTTGTGCTGACTTCTTTGGGGAAATAGGGTTTTAGATGAAATGCTTTGAATTCTTCGTAGGTTTACAATACACAGGCAAATCATCCAGGTCATTTTAAAAATGCTTGATTAATCCAAACCCAGATCCTCAATCCATGCATTTAATCCTGTCATGCACAGTGATGCCTGGCCTGTGCATCTGTGGAAAGTAAATTAGTTCCTGGGTGAATACTGAAATGGAAATATTTACTGCTGCTGGAGTCACTGGAGAAGCTCAAGTAGGAATAAAGAAAGAAGTCTTCCAGAAAGAGGGAGTGAAGGATCACTGTCATTTAAAGAATAAGAGAAATAAGGATCAGAAGTTTGGTGCATTTGTGGTACTATCAATATAGAGCTGTAAAGGCAATAAAGGATCCTGGACGTTTATCAGGAGGGAAAACAGCAGACCATTAGATCTCCTTCAATAAAACTTTTGAAGGCAAAATCTCCCCGGAAGTTCTGGCAAAGTAAGGAGAAAGACAACCTCTTTCCAGGATGGGAGGAAGGGAAGGAGTCTGTCACAAAACCTTTTGTTTTGTGGCTCACACAGACAAAGCCAGCATAAAGATGGTATTTACATAAGAAAATAAAAGCATTAAAAAGAGGTTGTATGGAAAGGAGTCGATAGGCAGGAAGAGAGGCTAATTTTTTTCTTTTTTTTTTTCCCTTTTTTTTAAGGTGATGTTTGGATTTGCCAGCCAGTGTCCCTGATCTTCAGCATTATTGTGCTTCCCTGGCATACACTCCTTCCCAATAGCTGCAGGATGTTCCCAGCCTCTGGGTATTTTTAAGAGGCAGAATAGGGGCATTCTCCATGAAGTTGAGCGTGCTTGCATACTTTCTTATTGTAAGCTGCTGCTTCTTTCAAGGTTTTGAGCAGACCATCTGTATGGAGAAACCGTTACACAGAGTAGTCAACGTATTTCACAGATCTGGGGAAATGTCTTTTGGCTTGTCTGTGAGTCATGCAGAAACAACCCCAGCAATCTCAGTTAGCAAATTGCGCTGAATAATTTGTTGTCAGGTACTAGGAATGTTCATAGTGCAGCTGAGGAAACTGAGTTTCCCTCGATAGCTTCTGGCCTCGTGGCTTCAAATGACCAGTAGGTTATCAAAAAACAGTATTTCCCAAAGATCCTTCTCATTCCTGAATATTATGTCTCTTTCCTAGAACCTGTGTTCAGAAGAGCTGACGTTTCTTTCCAGAAATTGCCTCAACCAGAAATGACTGCAAAAATTAAGACCAAAATCCACGATGAATTTACATATTTTGGATTTTCAGAGTCTTTATTTTGCAAAAGAACGAAACAATCTTGAAGATAATTTGATGCTGTTCAAATACCTTGTGACTGAAAAACTGCAAGTTACAGGCAACTGGTTAAAAATAAAGAACAGTCTGTTTACATTCACGAGTAGGGCTTTAAATCCTGCAAGTGGAGCTGTGCCAGTGACTGGGCCGCCTGTACTTCACGTGTGTGTAGTTATTGCCACAAATCACTTGTACTGTGACAGGCCCTAGCTGCAGTTTTTACCAGAGCCAAAGATACGACTTTTTGCTCTGACAGTTGCTTCTTAATACCAAGTGAGTCGTTCAATTACCAGAGGGTTATGGGTCCCCTTTTAATGTCTTTGCAGATTACAAACCTGTATATATATGACACTGTCCTCCTGTTGGCAAATGCCTTTCATAAGAAGCTGGAGGACAGGAAGTGGCACAGCATGGCCAGCCTCACCTGCATCAGGAAGAACTCCAAACCCTGGCAAGGAGGACGGTCCATGTTGGAAACCATCAAGAAGGTACCTTTTCCCTGTATTTCGTCATCCTTGATTGCTAAAGTACTCGCATTAGGCAGTATTTCCTTCTGGGGTGCATACTGTTCTTGCCTGTTCCGGCAGTGTCTTTTCAAAGCAACAGTTTTTATATATTTATGGTTTCTGAAGGAAAATAGTCTTTAATTATTTTTTTATTATTCCCATGTCATAATGAGTGTATTTGAAATGGAGTCAATGAGTTTGTTTCCCAAAACTACCAAGCTAGTAGAATTTTCAAGTATGAATAATATCCCATTGAAAAAGTGTCACGGGTTAGGAGGTAAAGCAGATAAATTTACCATTTTATTTGTAAACGAAAGAAAAGGGTTGCAGAATTACACTTGGGTAATGTTCCGTGGAACTTGCTGTTGCACTGCTATTGACATTAATATAGTGAAATAATAGAAATGGGAGTGAGGAAACCCCTAACTCATCTAGTCAATAACCTGCCATTGCAGAGCTGTTCGCTGTACCAGTCTCTACAGTGCTGTATCCAATGTTAAGCTCACGCTGCTTCTCTGTACTTATTATTTCATACCTTAATCCCGTTCCTGCCCAAGATGCTTTTCCTGTTCCTCAGTCTTTATTTTTTCATAGTTATTCCCTTTCTTCATGACGTTTGCAGCCTCAACATACTTAGAGACAATTACCACAGCCTTCTGGGTTAGTAGTTGGTCAAAACGTGCATAGGTTGGTAGTTTAGCCTTCCCTGTAAGCTGTTTGGTTCAGCCTGCTTATGTTATGGGTGGCTTTCATAAAACTGCCTTCTCATTTGTCTGCATGTACTTGCCGATAATGTACACTTGCATTTAAAGTGCTGGCAGTGCCTACATGTGGAAAAAAAAAAAAAATGGGACAGTAAAAAAAATGGTACTTTATGGCCTTCATTAAAAGGACATAAAAAATAATTTGAAATATAATGTTGTTTCAAGAAGTTGCCATTTTGAATTAGATCTTTAACTACACCAGAAATTATGATGATGCAGGCAAAATGAAAGGCTTTTTTGAACACGGCTTAGTTTTACCCCAGTCCTGGGTCAATCTGCGTTAGCACCAAAATAGCAGTTCAAGCCAGTCTTTGGTAGCTGTCCCCATTTTCCATTCTAATAGTTTGAAGTCATGAGACTGCAAGGATGATCCAGGACACATTTCATATTTCAGGGGCAGGATAGGGCTTTAAGGGTCTCTAAACTGTATTGCTCTTAACCTGTCAGAGCAATTTCAAATTCACATTTGGGAGTCCCATGTATTTTAAGCTGTATTTCAGGCAAGACTGGTTCTGGAACTTTTCTTCTCAACTTGCATTTTGTAAATACTATTGCACACTTTATCATTACTAAACTAAATGCTATTTCCACTTACTCAAATCCTAATAGGATGCCTGAGCCGTAAAAGTCAAAATACCCACTTCCGCTTTAGAATTAGAATTTACTATCTGAGCTGGAGTTTGAGGCGAAGTCTGGTAGCCCTACTAGCATCTCTAGGTTTAGAAGTACTCCACCATGGGAAGGGCTGCTGACTGTTTTGCATTACAATTACTTGCTTGCTTGTGTTGTTTGTGGGTGGAAGACTGATCCTGTTCTCTTAAACATCCTTTGTGCTGTTTCTTACCATCATCTCGTCTCTGCATCTCAGTTTAATTCATTCTTTGCCACATTGTTCTAGCTATCGAAGTTTATCATCTTCCAATTCTTACCTCCTAAAATGATGTGATAAATAAAACAAACTCCTTTGCAACCTTTCACAGAAGAGCTGCACTGTGTTGAGGGGAAATTTATGTAGCTCTTAACCCTGAAAGCTGAAGGGAAATGACCAGGAGAAATACAAAAGCATTCCAGAAGGCAGGAGCAACTGGAAATTCCAGGGTTGTTAGCTTCCTAAAAAATTAATTAAATGCCAAGGAAATTCCTGACTTGTGCAGCTAACCAGGCTTGAGTGCTGTTGCTTTTGCGTCTCTGTGCTATTTGAATGAGATGGATTGGATGAGAACCCATTTTACTAGTGCAAATTGAATAATCCAACAAGTCCTTATATGGGATTGTGCTGGCAGAGATTAATTTCTAGAAGGTGCATGCTAAAATTGAAAGTCAAAATTTAATCTAAAATGAAATACAGAAATTTCTTATGTGTGCGTATGTCTGTACTGTTTCAATCCCTAGGCAGAGGAAAGCTAAAGACTGCAGCTGAGAGCTGCAATTGCACGGGAAAGAGGAACTCTGCTTTAGTTTTGTGGACTCCTTTCCCTTTTGGTTCACTAAAGCACTTATATAGAACTTCAGGATCACAGCTATGTACCTTTGGAATTAAAAAGTTAACACTGATGAATGTCTGATGAGGAAGCAGAAAAACAAAATTAAAAATTATTAAAAATAAAAAAATAAAAAAAACCTTCATCTCTCTTCTTGAGAATGCTTCCATTTTCCATCTTTCTTCTTTAAACATTTTTCCTCTCCTTTTGTCTTGCAACATCCTTTAAAACCAACTGAAATAAAAAATTTTTCTCAAAAATGTAACATTTTTCCTTAAGTTTGAAAGAAAATAGGAAAAACTCATCATGTGGTATTTAAATAGTTTCTGTATAAAAGATTCTTTGTTTTCATGTTGAAATCACCCCTGTTTCAAAGATGTAGGGTATAATGAAATATCTTAGGAAGTTACTGTTATAGTTCAGGTTGAAGATACATTCTGAGATTTTAAATGCGCTTGGGAAAGGAACTGCCACCCTCTGCAAAACCTTGATGACCTGCCTCAGAGCTGAAATCAGCATCTTGTCCCACATTGTCCGTCAACAAAATGTAGTTACAGTGGGTGTCGCATTGTAGCCAAGTACGGTGGTGGTGGGGGAAGAGTTAAGGAAGAGGTGCCAGGGTCCAGCCTACTTGCCTTAGAAAAGA
>NW_010429791.1:25713-32305 GCF_000710305.1 Buceros rhinoceros silvestris | reverse complement strand
GTGGTGGTGGTGAAAGAGTTAAGGAAGAGGTGCCAGGTTCCAGCTTACTTGCCTTAGAAAAGAACTAGGAACTGAAGCAGCAGTTCTCCTGGCAGCAGCAAAGTGGAAGTGATGTTGCCCTCTACTGCTGTGCACAACTGAGCTCTTGCTGCTAAAAAAGCAGGAAAAAGTAGTTCGAGAGGGAACTTTTCTAGAAGAAAATCTGCCTTCTAGAACCAGAGATCCAGAAACAGGAATATCTGGCAGTGTTTTAGCTGTTTTTTTCCTGGTTTCTGGAGGGTAAAATAAGAAAAGAGATGGGAAATCTCTGTAAAGCTACACACTGAAGAAGGTAAGAGAGAGGGATGTTCTACCTGCAGCAGCACTTTTTAAAAATAGGAGAACTCTGGCAGTAAATAAACTAATTTCTTCATGATTAATGAACTAATAGGAAAGAGAAAGGAATGAGGGGGAAATAGAGTTTCAAACATTTCTTGAAATGGCAAAATAGCTATCTGAATCATTCCCTATTGTCATTTGTTACTTTTCACTGTGGAACGTTTGATTCCTGCATTGCTGTTTCTACAAACAACTCCAAAAGCTGTTTTTTTCTGAGTGAATTCAGCTGATTGGACAAAGCCTGAAAAACATTTTAAGCCCACTATAATTATAAAATCTAATATCTGTTTCTACCCATTCTGGAACTGAATAAATAGTTAAATTCATCAGGAGATACAATGCTTCTAATGAATTTGGCCAGCCCAAGCAATTAGTTCTAAATTCATTTCTGTAGTGGGAACTATCCCCAAACACATGCTCACTTGTTTCTCAGTAAAACTATTTCACAGTGAAAGAATAAGTATTACTAGAAAATAATTCTACTGTTGAAAAAAATTAATCTTCCTGAATAGCCTGAGAACAAATATAAGTAGGATTATATGGGGGATCAGCTGGGAAAACTGACATCAACTACTGCATGTGTTTTCCTTCACACTTACCTGATCTCTTCCCACTCACATTTGTTTGTCTCACTGACAAACCGCAAAGTTTTAGTGCAGCAGCAACACAGAGCCTATGCCTGTATGCAAAATGATCTGTGCCTCGTGCTGTTTTACGAATCATAGGTGGAACTGTCAACTAGTTCCGGTCTCAGAGATGTCAGTGATGTTCAGTGGTGACATGCGAAAAAGGTGCCAAAGGGTTTTTCAGGTAGTAGGTTAGACTCTCCGCTAACAGCTAAAAATGATGCATCGAGTTGAAAACAATGTTTTCAATATCAGATTTTTTCAAGAATACAATGTGAAACTTGTATATGATGCTTACAGCATTTTTTGTGCCTGTAACCACAGGTCTTTTTCATTAATTGCTAAATTTCAAAATAGCTAGTGTCTGAGTGTAACCATATTTAAAAAAAAAAAGGAGGAAGTTTGAACAGAAACTGCGAAAGCAAGTGTAATATTTTATAACTGATGATTGGCAAGGCGCCATTCCCCGGTGAGGTTCTGACTGCTAGGTGAATAGTGCTTTCTTCAGGGACTTACAAGATGGTAGTGCCTAAGCATATATAAACTGTAGTTTATCTTGCCAGTCTAGATGGGACTCAAGTAGGCTTTAACTATATTGCCAAGCTTTATAACAGCTCTGCAAAGCCCAGAGCAGTGATAAGAAATGTAAGTAAAACATTTTTGTCCTAACAACTGACATTTCACTCTTCGGTTTTAGATGTGTCAGGAAATTGCATGGTCGCAGCTCAACCTTAGAGGGTTTTGAGAGAGTGGATAATAAATTGGTCTTCACTTTTCCCCAAATAGCATAGTTTCTGTAAATTAAATGGATCAAAAAAATTATTTGAATCTTACCTATTATCATAATTAACACTAAAATAACTTTGAAAATCTTTGTCAGGAAGTTACTGGATCAGTATCTTTCATACTGATGGCCGTTTTCTCTGTAATCTCCTTCCACTATGCATTAGCAGAGAAATAAAACACATGCCATAAATCAAGCCAGTGTTTTAGAGGGATCCACACTGTGAAAGACTGTGCAGAACAATGGGAGCAGTGTCCTGAAACTCTTCCTAGGTGATACGCTGTCCCACTTCACGAGCCCTAAGCAATAAAACAGACTCATGTAAGCTTTTTTAAAAGGCTGTGTGGGACAAGGAGGTCTAGCAGAGATCAGTAAGAGAATTGCCTGGCCTTGCAGGTCCAGGAAGGTAGGTTCCGGGTAGAGAGGAGGCATGTGGATCTCCAAGGAGTTTCAGATCAGATTTAGTATTTTTGTTGGTATTATATGGGCATTTCTTCACTGCTTTGTCTTCCTGCCTCTGCCCTTTCCGAACTAGGAGCATTTCTGTCTTAACCGAGCTCTTATTACAATATTTGCAGGTGGACAGAGTCTAGGAAATAAAGTTCTAATCAAAGACACGCTTAGATGAGGAATTTTCAAAGTGTGATAAAATTACCAAAATAGGTGAATGAGATAAGTTGTTGCTAATGGTTGCCACTGGATTTCAGAAAAACAAAAATAACTGACAGACTTAAGAGTTTGTATCTTGCCCCAACAGTTCCATCCATTTAAACATCAATGCAAATAAACCTACTCAATGATTTTGGGCAGTGATTCAATTCCAAAATGTGGTAGGTAAGTCTGTTAACCTGTACTAATGTTAGGGGCTGTGTATTCCTGAATAATCCTGTGTTTTCTGAAAAAGTTGAAAAAGTGGATTTCATTGCTTCAGATGTAACTGAGATGAAATGCTTCTTCAAAGGATTTTTTTTTTATCATACTTGCTCAAATAAAGACAACGGTTATAAAAAATAAAAGTTGACTAAAATTACTGTTTCAAGTCTCAAAAAATCATTTACATTTTAGACGTGATTCTATCTTCATGTCCCATTAACTATTGGGAGTACTTTCAACCTGGAAAATAAAGTCACTTTGATTTTCTATACTGAAATTTCCCAATTTAAAAATACTTTGTAACAAAATGAGAAAAAAGGAAAATACTTTCTGCTGTATAAAGCATCTGTGTTAACAGATTTTGTTGCTGTTGTTGTTGGATATTTCCTTTCTTTTATCATTTTGTTCCAGAGTTTTGCCTTCCTTTTTCCAGACCTTGCTTGTGGCTCACTTGGAAATGTGGTGCAGCTCAGGTGGTCTATAACAGTTTAATTGATTTTCGTACTTTACCTAACTCAGAGCCACAGGTTTAATTCACATGGGGGAGGGGGGGCAGAATGTTCTAGGAAGTAATATAAGAAATATTAAGTATAATATAAGACAAGCAGTATAGAGTAAGGGGTCAGAGTGGCGCAGGATTACGAACTGTATGCTGTCGAGGAAGGCAAGTCAGCCAGATGGAGGCTTCGGGGGGTCAGATGGGGATCCCAAGCCTTGCAGATCTGACACTTTGCAAGTATTTCTACGTCACATGTACCATGAAATTCTGGCTTAATTAATCAGAAAGCCAGATGAGACACATGAGCAAAAAAGGTATGTGGAGCAGATTTTTATTTCTGGTTTGTGACTGGGACGTAGTCAAATTTAAGTTAGCAGGAAAGGCTCATATTTGTGAAACTTAGTTTATGTTCAAAGGATTTTTCAGGTAAACACAAGCTCACTCTGTCTTTACTCTGAACCAGCCAGAGGTGTGCTGACCCCAATCTAAAAGCCATGAAAGTGTGGTTATTACAGGATAGTGTTCAAGCTAGTAAGTAACCTCAGTGTCGTGCTAACCATAGCAATACACGTCAAAATTGCCTGGCTGGCTCTCACCGAAGGCGGAATGACCTGGAGTCTTCCTGCAAAAGACTGTGCAGTTATACCATTAATCAGGATGTTGTTTTTTCCTTTTTTAAAAAAATTTGTATTCTAGTATCTCATCCCAAAAGTAAATATTATAGAAAAGATTTTAAAAAGTTTATTTATATACACAAAGTATTACCTTGTTTTTAACTTCGTTAAATAGTTTTTATTATTCCATGACAATACTAGTTTTTATTAGTCTCTAGTAAATTTTAAAGGTATTATTTCAGTGATCAACTTCCTTATTTTTATTATAAACATGTTTCATAAAAGGATGGTAACATTTTACTTGTCATAACATTTAGTTAGTTCAAATCTGTAATGGAGATGCAAATTTTGTATTCCTTCCTGGATTTTCTCCAGACTGAAGATGTGAGAATAGAGGTTTGAAAATCGTAATTCAGCAAGGCTCATGTGTTTAGCTAGGTAGTTTATATTGCAAGGGTTTATTTCCATTTTTTTCAGTTCAAATAATAAAGCTCTTAAATGACAGAGCAATCACAGCAGCAAAACTCTTGATTTATGTTTGGAAGAAAAGCTCTGTATTTCATATGGTTTTACACCAGAGGCAGTCTTTTTTTCCTGTACGTACTTAAAATATGGTTCAACTTTTTTTGAGGGAGTGTGTTAAGCATCTAATTTTCCCTGAATCAGAAAACTGAAGAAATTTTTTAAGGCTAAAGTTTTTCATTGTAGACATGTCACGTGGCTGTGTTGATTTTACAGTTCAGGTCATCACAGTTCTTATCCAAAGACAAAATGTGTGTCATGTTGAATTAACCCTGGAATATATTTTGAGTATTGCTGTGGCACGTATAGCCCTTTCAGCTCTGAGTCTTTGTAGTAAATACTCACTGTTTCATCTTTAGGATTTTAACCCCTTCTTACAAAAGTATAAAAAGTAAAAGCAAGCTTTAAAATAGGCCACATTGTTCCTCCTCTCACGCATTCTTCATAGTGTGGAGGAAAACAAACAAATTACTGTATTCAGCTAGACAAGCCCCTCTTAATTTGTGCAGATCATTTATGCTGGAGTCAAAAAACACCTAACTTTATCCAAAACTCAGCCCAATTTTATGTGGAAATCACTTTTGTTTGAGAAACTTGTGGAGGAGGTGAGGGGAAGCAAAAATAAACAAAACTTATTTTTGTGCAATTTCTTTTATACATGTGTCTTTCATTTTGCTTCCGCTAACTTTTTTTAATGGGGTAGAATGTCTATGCATATATGCTGATAGGTCAAACAACAAGAATTGGAGTGCACATACACTAAGACTGTTGCTTGTATTGCATCCGCTTAATGTTGTTGAATTGTTTCTTCTGTGAAGAACTCAAATGATGAAAGAACAATTTAGGGTCTTTGGAAATGTGGTAGACGTATGGTCTTTGGAAAACTGTCTGGTAGTTTTCTGGTAGATTCTGGTAGTTTTGTGTGTGTTCTGTATAGGTATTACACAAATCCCTTGGAGAAACAAGAAGTTACTATAATGGTCTGCTTCTGAGTTTTCACTCCATTTTCCTTTTTTCCCAACAGGGCGGAGTGAATGGCTTGACTGGAGAACTGGAATTTGCAGAAAATGGGGGGAATCCCAATGTCCATTTTGAAATTTTGGGGACAAATTATGGAGAAGATCTTGGCAGAGGCATCCGCAAGGTGAGGCTAAATATATTCACACAGAGGCTATTTTTACAGGGTTTTTTTGAAACCTTTCTTCTGTTTCATTTTAAAAGAAAAGTGTTTGATGGCAGATAACATGCTATTGCGTATCATTAAGAGGAGTAAGAAATGGAAGAAAAGTCTTGAACGTCTAGATGCCCGTTAATTTTATTGTTTTATTTATATCTATTTTACCAATTTATATATGTGTATTTTATTTATTACTGCTTTGCAGTAGGTTGTGTTGATCACATTTTTGTTTGTAATATGGCAGGTGTTAAGCTGCTGGTCAACTATCTCAAAAGATCAGCGAAAGCTGTTGTTTTGTAAGCCTTGCAACCCATTTCCAAAATAGCAATTGCATTATGTTTAGAGCACCCAGACTGGCACTTGATACTTATGGTCAAAGTGGGATGCTGCAACTGTCAGGTGATTAAAATTCGTAGGTATAGAAAGAGAAAATCTATTGTAACATAGTCAGAATTTCTGTAATCTCTTGTCTTTGTGAAATAAGTACAGTGTTTTAGTAGAAAATTACCTTTACAGAACATGTGTAATGGTATATATTCAGCTGTCAGACAGAATCGAAATACTTCGGTTTAGATCGTTTGAGGAAACGGCGTATATCTCCAGCAGAATTACTGTTCCTTGGTATTTCAGTTTTGCTAGTCTGTAAAAATAAGTTTAAGTCATACATAAGGAGCAGTGGAAGCAGGTCTCTATTTGCAATGCGTATCCTTGACTTTGGACAATTGTCCATCTGTGATGACAAAAGTAGCAAAAATCGTATGGTGCCTCTTCGGAGAATAAAAGACTAATAGGCTTTTCCAGGAGCAACTCTCCTTCAAAGACTTCCCGAAAGATGATACGAAGATCTCTTCATTTGGTGTATCAGATCACAGTGGCTTTTATATGTGAGGAACCTGAACTGATTGTGTGAAAGCAAGTGACAGGGAAAGTTATCTTAATATATGTAAACTGGTTCCGTGTGTCAGAGTCACCATATGATGAAGTACACCGTCTGTCTGTATATGTTCTGCAGTAACAGATAAGTGCTCTGAAAGGAAGGAGGGAGAATAGGAAGTTAAAAGTGTCTCTAAACTCCTGAAATTTCTCCTTTGCTATTCATTGGAATTGTTTTTCCATTCC
>NW_010429791.1:20352-25634 GCF_000710305.1 Buceros rhinoceros silvestris | reverse complement strand
TCCTGCTGCTTAGTCAATACTTTCATGTACACACGTGCCTATAGTCACATCACCTTGCCAAGAGATCCCGACAGATGCTTCGGAAACTAAATGAACCTGGATCGTGCTTGTATTTGGAGGTGCTCTGCACAAAGTCCTTAGGCAACCAGAACGTTGGATGAGTCCTTATTCCCTCCCTATAAATTCAGTTTGTTTTAACATATTTTGACTTGATTTATTTTACATCCTATGCTTTAAGGAGTTATTTATTCTTTAGGGCAAAAGAGGTGGTCCATCCTAAGATAAATCCATATCTCTTAATTTCATTTAATTGATTGACCTCGGCTTTAATTTTTAACTTCAGGTCTGTTTGGGTGAATGCCTGAGCAAAGCATTAAATTGTGTTTTTCCAGTTCACAAAAAGATAAAAGAGAGGCTTACAGGAAGGTCCTGGAAATATAGAAGTGTGAAAAGACTTCCTAGCCTTTCTAACTCTTTTCCAAGGGTATAATTTAGATTTATAGTACAGATTTAAACTGCAGTATGGCTCTCTTTTAAAGAAGAGATTAATGACCATGGGCACACATAAGTTGTGCAAAACAATGAGATAGTACTAACAGGCTTTTTGAACCTTCCTTGCTTACCCTTTGTCACAGTTCAAGGAAGAAGTGACATTCACTGTCTTTGAAAGGAAATAGATCTGAAGTTGGTCAAAGAGAATAGTTTTGTGCAGAATATAATTAGACCATGAAACTCAGTGTCACAAGATCCTGTTGAAGAAAAATGCAAAGTTAAAAAGATACCAAAAGTATGTATTTTTTTGTTTGCTAAGATGATCATTTAAAATTAAATATAGAGATTATAATAAAATTTTCCGTTTGAAGGCTGCACTATAAATGTCTGTCCTTAGAGTTTTGTGATGCACTGAAGCTGGTTAAAAATAAGAAATTGTGCAGAGCAGAATAGATTTAATCCATTCCAATTTTTTTTGTAAACAGCATTCAGCGATCCAGAGAAAGCTTTAGAAAGAGTCCTTGTGCAGAGAAAGGAATTTTTTTAGAAAGAAATTTCTGTATATATTGTGAGAATGTGAGAATTGTTCTTGGAAGTGTCTTTAAAAAAAAAAGAGTCCAATTAAATACTATAAATTTTTATGCTAAATTGAATAATAAGAGGATGTAAAATAAATATGGTATTGATAATCATTATCATAAAGCTAAAAAAAAAAAGCTGGGGACCCTAAAACATTTACATCAGAGATAGGGAAGAAAATTTTTAAGGAGAAAATGCCATATGTTGATTTTACTCTTTTGACGAAACTTCACGCATTTTGTCTTTGATTAGGTTTCACTTTACAGTGTATGAGCCACTAGTGTTGGAAGTGAAACGCAATAGTTACGGAAGTCAGATACATTTTTGTTAGCTACACAAATTAAATTGCACTTTGGATTTTCCTGTCTTTAGTGGTCTGACTACAGAACTACCTAACCGTTTTTTATTTCTCAGCTCTAGTGAAAGCAGCTGCAATTAGCAGATTGACTGAAATTTCAAAACAAATTCATCTTCCCTAATTAACATGTTTCCAAGTACTTTTATAGGAGATAATGAAAGGTGAAATCATGACGAAAGGCCCACTGACGTCTTTGGGACCAGAAGTTCACACCAAGTCAAGTGTGTAAAGAATTTTTAATTTTCTTTCCTGAGGAGCAACCAACTGATTTTAACTAAAGCAAGTAAAATTTGAAAACATACTGGAGTTTCTCAAGAGTCTGAACTCTGCTTGATGACAGTTCTGTTTGGGTTCCGGAGTCATCTAGTTTCTTATATTCACAAGTTAATATTCCTGGGACTCAAAAAAGCAGGCAGTTTAAGAAACACCAAGAATTCATGTTTGTGTGTGGCCAAAGCCCTGTATCTAGCAGAAACTGTCTGCGAGTCCCTTCCTTCAGCTTTCATGGTTTACTGTCATACCTGGAAAGCAGTAGGAGCATTCATGTGGAAACTCATTGTCTTGGGGTCAAGTGGGATCTAGTGACAAGCCAGCAAACTGAGGAGTAGCTCAGTACCGTTATGTCTATAAATGTTAACCATCATCTCGCAGACCATGGATCGCTTAGGTTATATGTGTTGCCAGAGTCAGGTGCTCGGAGTAATACAGTCAGATCGCTGCCAGATAACTGATTTTATTGACAGCAGTGCTGTTACCATCCCAAAGGAACTACTGAAAAACTCTTGCTTTTAGACATCACGCTGTGGCTCGCATTTGTGCAGATATAGTTATATTCAGTGGGAGACACTGGTATATTCTGACATTTCTCTGCTGGCATTTGTCTGTTGGTATTTGACATTTGAGTATGTATTCTTTGACATTTAAATTTCAGTGCAATGCTTTTATCTATACTGTTGAAATAAAAGCTGCCATTCCTGTGAATAACCATCCAACAAATGAACAAAAGGGTGTTGATAGCTCAGAGGAGTACTGTCTTGTATCTTAGTGGTGTAAAAAACAGCACTGCAGAAATAAAGTAGTTTTCATGTTTCTCCCAGTGCTCCTTGCAATTCAGAATGAGCCCATCCTCACAGGCTCTGTGCTACACCTTTTCAAGTTCAGAGGTCTTTCTTCCTGTTCCCACACTGGTTTTCCCATTACGTGTGGTCATTTGGAGATCGTGGTGCCTTTTGCTCTGGCTGCATATCCCTGTTAGCATGCACCTACCTCCTGTGCGTTTCTGTTACCATCTGAAGATGGTTTCTGTCATTTCCTACCAGTGGGGAATGAGACGACATGCCGGTTTTTTGCATCTCTTCCTCTCTGCACCAGGATGTCCATGTCAAGGCTTTCTTTGCATTCAGGACTCCTAGAGACAGCATGGGGCAAGCATAGAGCCATGGGCACGCGGGAAAACAGATACTGTGGGTGGGGCACCGAGGTAACCCAGTATGCTTTGAGCTCTCTGCATTTGTCTGGTGGGACTGTTGAGCTCTGACCTAAATTATTTTAATCTGATGACCTTAAGGAGAAATGTTATCTATTTTAATCTTTCTGTAGCGCAAAGCATTTAATGTGAGTGTGGTGGAAGGCCTTTGGCCATAATGCCCGACAGATGTGTTATTCCTCTCTTCTGCCAGAGCAAATGGCGAGATCTTCCCTGTGGAATCCAATGCATGCAGGTTTTTTCACAGATTATTAAGGGTTACATGGAAGATTCTGTAGTTGTGTTATTTGTTTAGAGATGGGGAAGTTGCATTGCATTTAGTTTTCATTCTAGTAAAATAATTGCTTATTCCTCTTGTCTCAGAAAGTTAAAACTTAGTTTTTGCATCTTTTATTTCTTATTCCCTTTTGCTTCATTAGGTAAAAAGATAAGTTATATGGCTCTGCTGACACTTATTAACTAACACTAATAACCAAGAGTGGACAAAGTGTTTTTCTTCTTGGTTAGCTACTTGAGGTAAATGATGGGTTCACATGTTCCCTTTGTGGTCATGATGAAAGGCAGAGCTCTGTAATGTGATTTTTAAAAATGTGTATATATCAGCACCTGCTACCTTAGCTGTGATTCTGTTTCAGACCTTTCTGAAGGCTGAGGTGCAATTTATGATGTGATTGAAAGATATCCTTGCAATTTACAAAGACCTTATTGATGGTGTATTTTCTAGTGAATTGAAAATAAATGTTGCTGTCTGCTTTGCCTCTAGTGTTGATAGAAAAGATGGAACTGGCATAGTACTAACGTGATACTCTCTCTAAAGCAGCTTTAAATACATAAGCAGCATGCTAGAAATGAAATAAACTACTTTGTACTAAGGGTAAAGAGGTAATTAAATACCTTGGTGAACTGGGACCTGCTGTTCCAGTTCAGCGCAGTACTTAAATCTGCTGTAAACGTGCTGAAGAGTACCATTTCCTGCCTTTATTTAGTGCTATGCAATAGATGAAGATATGGTGACTGAGTCTCTACTTTCTGCTAGCTTCTGCAAATTTTTTGAAAAATTTCTGTGAAATTTAATTTGGCTGAAAAGTGTTAGCAATTTGCATTTTATCACAATGAAATTAGTGTTAATAGAGAACTGTGATTTACTTGAAAGAGCACTTCTGTTTAGCTCAAAAGTCAAATGCATATTTGAGTCTAATGGAGAATGAAAAGAATGCCTCTATTCATAATTGTGTTCCTGAATTTTAAAAAATTCAAAAGGTTAAAAAAATTCCCTTTCTTTGCCTTTGAATAAAGCATTTTCTTTTAAAATCTGAGACTGCAGGAGGAGAGACAGACGGACTCAAAGTAATCAATAACATACAATCTGGAGAATTAGTCACGTTTTGGACTCTCTGAATCAGAGAGGCTGTGGGGGGGAAACCTAAATTGGTGCTGTACGGTCCAGGTGCCTGCCCTGACCCCAGAATAAGTGAGTATTTCAGTGTCCGTAACAAGTGCAAAGTAAAGAAGCCAGAGATGGATTTGATAGCTTGGTGGATGCTGCCACAGAATATGGAAGACCAAGGTTCAAGTGGTCGTTAATAAATGCAGAGCAGAGCTGCCACTACAGGCAGTGTTATGAGCAACCTGTTCTCCATGAATTATTCATGTGGAGCTGGACATTCAGCAGAAATACATGAGAGCCAGGATCAAGTTTAGGACAAAATCACCCAGAACCCACACTCCAAACTAATGCCCACAAAGCCAAGGCAAACAGAGTGCAATACTGACCTGGGTTTGGCTAGGACAGGGGTCATTTTCACAAGAAGCTGGGAGTGACCACAGCCGGGATAGCCACACCACACCGGCCCATGGGATATTTTATACCATACTGATGTCATGCCCAGTATATATATATATATAAGGCGGGGGGGGAGCTGGCAGGGGGAAAAACACGCTGGTGAGCATGTGATGAGCTGTTGCTGTATCACTCACTGTATGTATTATTTCATTAGTATTATTGTTATTACTGTTGTTTCTTCTCTCTTTGTGGTGTTCTATTAAACTGTCCTTATCTCAGTCCATGGAGTTTTACCTTTCTGCTTCCCATCCCAGCAAGCGGGGTAGTATGGGAGGACTGAGCAAGTCGCCGCATGACACTTAGTTGCCAGCTGGGCCTAAACCATGACAAATAGAGACAGATTATCCCACCTATGTCTCCTTGGAAGCAGCACAGTCAGCCATGTCTGCTGAGCTCCAGGCATTCAAACGTAGCGGGACACGTTGTAAACAGAAAGGTGATTTGAGGCTGTACGACAAGCGGGTCTCCAGGTTTCCCAGTCTAGAATAATGAGGTTAAGTGCCTGGGTTAAAATTCAACTCAAA
>NW_010429791.1:0-20209 GCF_000710305.1 Buceros rhinoceros silvestris | reverse complement strand
AACTCAAATAATTCACATAGAGGTTTATCCAGTTTTCAGCATGAAGGTTTGATGGCTTTTAGCAGTGACATTTATAGGGCTAGAGGAGTAGGAGTAGAACCCAAAAAAAAATATTTCAAGCCTCTGAGTAGCTGAAGCACTCTGGAGTGAAGATGGTTTTGCTCCCGCACTGGGAACAGTGGAGAAAAAGGGAAAATGCAGGGTGCCAGGAGGGGACAGGGCAATGGGACCTTGGGGAGAAGCATTGATGTCAAACAGAAATTCCCCTTAGGACTTCGTGCTCTGTAGAATTTCTCTTGGCAATTTTGACAGGGCTGAGTCCATCTCTCTTTTGCTCAGAATTTCGATTCTTGTCAAAACTGATATGATTGTTCTTGCTGAAAACTGCTTTCAGTGGATTGGGAACTGCCTATTTTGACTGACTGCTTTCATTAGAAAGAGACAAGTCTCTTCTATGCGCTTTAAATTACATGGTTTCAAGAGTTTTATTCATTTTTGTTCATCGGGATAAGAGGTTACGTTTTACCCATTTCCCATAAAAAATGCAGTTGTCTTGACAGCAAAGAACAGGAGATATATTTTCCGCTTTCAAAGTTGTGTTTTTAATTTCCTTTAATATCTTGTTATGACAATGGAAACTTAGAAAGATGAGTCAAAAAAAAGAAAAGAAAGGAATTTTATCAGTAACTCCTGTTTTCTGTTGATGCTGCTAGGCAAGTGCCTAACCACAGAGGCTCCTGTGTGATTATTCTGTGCTTCAAAGTGGGCATAAGAGCAAAAAAATGATACGGAACTTCCTTCATTTCTTTTTCGTAGCGGGGGTTTCTTTTTTAGTCCTGAAAATTCCGAGGAGCAGAAATAACGTGGTGGGTTTTTTAATAACTACAGTGGGAAAGAGAACTTGGATTTAAATGTTCATGAGGTTAGTGTAGCATGTGAAATTTTATTCGTATCTGTTAGAAATTTTTCCTTCATTTTTGGGTTCCTCTCTTCCTCTTGAACAAATTGCAGTTGGCCACAGCTGAAACAGGCCAAGGGATTATATCACTTTGTTTCTCCGAAAGTGGTATTTTCAATTAGTAGCCCTTTACGGTTTTCAGCATGATTGGTTGATCCACTTTTGAAATACCTTTACTATGGTTTATATGGCTTTCTCTTCTGCTTGAGTTTCTGTGAAAGCTTCCCGGTGAGCATGAATCTGCAGAACTGGCAGGCAAGTTATGATGAACTTTCACCCGCAGATACTTCAGCTGAGCAAATTAGCTTTGTAACAGAGATCTGAAGTGCTTGAGAACTTTGAAGTGCCTTAAAACCGACATTTTGAGTAACGTCAGAAGGAACTGTGTGTGTGGTTCAAGAATGGACTTAATGAGTCGTTGACCTCTCAGGCAGTAACACTTCTATGTGTTTGTGAAAATCCCATTAGGGACTTCTCTTCACCTTTAAGGGAGCACTCAGTGGGTGCTGCTTCAAGAATGTGATTCATCATCCCTGAAATTAATAGGTTAAAACACGTAGCTCAACTTGGTACTACTTGTTTTAAGGAGGAGATTCTCAATGAATTATAGGAACCTTTCAGGAGTAAAGTTTTCAAAAGTTTTTGGTGCTTGTCTCTTTGTCTTTAGAGTTGATTTCTTTTCAGTCAAAGCTATCATCTGATGAAAATTGCTTTATATTTCACAATATTTGTAGCTGGAACGGTTTCCAGTAGTAGAAGGAAATAATAAGTGCATTTAACCCTCCATTAATCCAAAAAGAAGGGAGTGTTGTAGCTAATTTATCATGTAAAGAGGGAGATAATAACTATATCTTCAAGGAAGTTTAATATTTCCATACAAATTTAGATGTAATTTGGGTATCCTAGTCAAAAATTAATAGAAATTGGAAAACCATGTAGACAGAGAGAGGGATGATAAAAAAATGGAGCTGCTTCTTTTATCTGGAGGCATGAAGATGTGCTAGTAGGAAATGGGTCATTTAGCTTTAGCTTTCAAGGGTGGTGAAGGGTATTGTTCAGTTCTCAGAACTGAGAGCTCAGTGCACAGCCTTTGGAAGGCTGACAGGTCTAGGGGTACAGATCTTTGTCCATAATCCTTGGAAGTAGATCTACATAGATTTTAGAAGATTTGTTAAATTGCTTTTTTCCTCAAGAACCAAAGCCAAGACTAACATGGTTAGATGGCCTGCTATGTCCTGCCATCCATGTCTCCCCACAATAATGAATCATAGAATTGTAGAACTGCCCAGGTTGGACTTGAAAGAGCATCTGGTTCAACATTCCAGAAAATTGTTTATAATTTGCACATTTCGAGATGAACTTCTCCTTGAAGGCTGTTGTCTTGTAGGCTCATGAGTGTCGGATGAGCCCCTGTGGTGTATCTCAAATGCCTGGAAGGCTCATATTGATCAAAACTGTGCTGGTACAAGTTTTAAAGTAGACAGAACTGTCTCCTTTCACAGTAAGATCTCCTTGTTCCAAGCCAGCTTATTAGCAGGAAAAAAAGAAAATGTGTCTCATTAGACACTGAATATTCATGTATGCAGAGACGAAAGCAAGTTGGTTTGTTTTTTATTTAGTTTAGGGTGGGGGGCATTGGTATATATATATATATGAGATATATATGTGTGTATATATATGTGTATATACATATGATATATATATACAGATATGATATATCTGTATAGATATATGTGGTGTATCTCTCAGCATCTACAGCCTTGGGGGTAGATTTACAGTAGACAAGAATGTGAAAACAGCCATGAAGCTGCTAAAGGCTCCCAAATTCATCTGAAGGACGTAGGCGTCTATAGGCGAGTGTCAGAAAGAGTTACATTAGCAAAGAGTCAAGGGTCAGCTGTCCCCTGGTGAGATGAGAGTGATGCCCACCAGGAAGAACAGCTTGAGTCGACGGGGAGTCTCGCGTTTGGGTTGGATCAGAAAAAGCATGTAGGCACAGTGGTTAGCTAAAGAGAAAAGGAGAAATGATGTGTCAAACTGTGGAAATTGCTTTCTACTCTAGTTAGCACAACACAGCTGAAAGTACAGTAAATCTTTGTTTGTTGTGGTGTTTTTAAGACAGATAAGAAACTAATAGCAATATTTGAGAAGAAGAAGAGAAGCATCCCTGTGATTTCAACTTGGATGCCATATCAGTTTATAATGTGCTTTAGGTTCCAGCTAAATTACTCAGCTCGTGTATTTCAAAATATGGCAGAGTTTACTATGCACAAATCATTGTAAAGTAAAAGTTTTCAATTGCATTTTCTTATCTGCCAAAAGAACTTCAGAAAGAGAAGTCATATGTCATTTTGTCTCAATATTGCATCTATGGCAATGCTGAGGCGTGTTTCCCATAAAGTGGTTATAGCTGTATCCTGCAATTAAAAGAATCTTAAAAGTGATTTAAAGTGATTTATCTCTTAAAAGAGATAAAAAGTTACTTCTATGTAGTTGCTAAGTTAGGCCACCACCTTTCACCTTTTGAGTTCTTTACAAATAATAAAGGTGAGGAGGGTGAAGCATCTGATGACTTCATAATATTTATAGTTCTTCCATAGCGTTGAAAGATTTTTATGATTCAGCCTTAAAGTCACAGTGCTCAGATTTTTGCCTGTTATGAAGTTATGATATAATGCTTTAATCAAAGGGTAAGTTACAGTAAAAATTAATAAATACTCTTATCATGGTATATTCCTGTTTTAAAATGCACAGTTGAAGTAAAAGTGATGTATATTAAGTCTCAAGTACTTTACATTTTCATCTTAGTAAACAGAATGAATTTGATTTAATAGAACCTCTTTCTGAAAAATAAAGCTTTTCAGGAAATTGCAAGTACTAAAAAGACTTTGCAGCTCTTTAGGCTAGAAGAAAATGGGGGGATATTCTGTTTCTGACAGAGATATCTGATAGAAAGTCTCGTCGTTACTTCCAATAACACTTCTCTGTTTCTCAAAACCTATAAAAATGATTATGGCAGTTTCTTTCTCAAGTATACCAGTGGATAGAATGTTTGTCTTTTGTAAAATTTGGAAAATTATGGTACGGGATAAATTGTAGGTGATCTTCGGTAGAAATTTGAGCTCAGACTAACTTTACATTTTGTCACATATGTAAAGCATTTTGTGACTAGGTTTAGAGAAATGTAACACAATCGATCAAAACTGCTATGTTTGATTTAAAATAACGAGTTTAATAACATTTGGGTTTAAACTAATGACTTGCTAGTATAACTAATAACTTTAACATTTGCAGACAGCAGAAACATATATCGAGAGTAAAGTGCATGGTACAGGAATTAGTGTCTCCCTTAAACTCCTGGAAACAAAGCTGCTTGTTTTTTCATGGACTTAATCTGACATCTCTGTCTAGGAGAGATGGATAAAGAAGCCAAAGCAAAACCGGAGATTAGGAACCAAGCGGAGGCTAGAGAAAGAAATCAAGGTTTTCACAAGTGATCCCAGTGTAACTGCAGATACTGCCAGAGTTCTCTCTTCTCTCTTACTGCCACACCTTGCTCCCCTGCGCTCACCACCTACCCGTTATGTGTATTGTCTCTGGCAGGTTTGTGTGTTCCCATTAATTTACCTGCTGCATTCTTCCATCTCTGTGAGGTCTTTGCTTCCTCATAGTGTCCCCTGAAGCTCACATCTACTCTCATCTTTGCCACATGTTTTTGATCCATGCTGAACCAGGCTGCTTCTAGTCATAAAGCTATTAGCCTGAAATGCTGGGGGGGGTTTTTTGATTGCTTTTATTTTTTTAATGCACTTTTACAATAATTAATAGACTTACAGCTTGTAAAAATCCAATGTAAAGCATACATCCTGATGGAATGCCTTAATAATGAGCCATGAGTGGTTTATATGAATATTTTCATGTAATGTGCAGTTTGTATACACCTCTACCGATTTTTCATTATGTATCGATTGCTTTTTAATATAATAGATTACATTTTAAAGGCTTGATACTGATGTTTTGCATCAGTTTGGCTCTAGAATGTTTCAGAACTCTAAACTGAATAGTACTCTGAATTAGTGCTCAGGTACTGTTAGCTCTCTAAATTTATTAACTAATAAAATGTGTGATTTCCTCGTTGAATGTACCTGTTTGAGATCTTATTAGTCAGTTTATTTTATGCTATTTATTATATTACTTGAGACAAATATTTGACATAAACATGCTAAGTAAGAAACTCAACATTTTATTTGGGATCTAGTAAAAAATCCATGATTAAACCGCACTTTTGACTCACTGAAACAGTGCCAATTAATGCAATTTTGTTAAAACGTGTATTTACTTCTTAAAGGGAATATCAGTCCCAGTCATGCCATAGTTTCATAATCTCTTTTTCCTTGGATCCATTCCTGTATACATTAAAAGTCACCTTAATCTTCATCTTTGCTCTGCAGCAAGTACCTTGCCTTTGTACCCCTGTGCCAGCCATCCAGGCCTGCTGCTCGGTGCATGTTTCTTGCTGCTTCATTCTTTTTTTTTCCTCAGATCGCAAGTTCTGCTTCTGATGTTGGGGACTTTGTGAGCCTGCTTTGTCTTGCTTTGCTGCAGGGGCGTAGTCAATGGCATAAAATAAGATTCATCTGCAACTGGAAAAAGCTTCTCAGAAAATATTACAGGAGGGGTAGTCTGAGCTTTGAATTAGTGAGGGGGTCCAGTTCTCTGTCAGAGTGGTTTTGTTCACGCAGTGGATTTTAGCTAGTGGTAGGTGTCAGTGGGCGTAATTCCATGAAGTTTATTCTAGAATGGGTCTACAACCTGGAAAATGAAGTGCCATATGGATTACCTTTATGGTACCTCTGCAACAGTCTGCTGCAGAGGAAGGATCAGATAAGGTAGATTTTCTGTTCTACAATAATACCAATGATACTGTGATGTATAATATGGACATGTTTTCTCCAAAGCCCAATCTACAATACTTTAATAGACAAGGTGTCTGGTTGCTAGCAGAAAGATTTTAAAGTACAGCCTTTTGGTCAGTGTAGATTAAGGTAAATTGTATTTCCCCAATATTTTGTGACCTATTTGTTCTCAAATTACCCTTTCAAATATCTTTGAAAGACTAGAATAATTCATAGCTAGTTTGGTCTACAGTAAAGGTATAATGAGTCTCTTGATATGCTTGATTCTGGATAGATAGACTGATTTCTCTGTTTGGCCTTGGGGCGTGCTGTACACTGAACAGCGTGTGGAAGTTATTGTTCTCTCTTGCTACTAACTTTACTGCTGAAGACCTTAAACCCTGCTTGCTTTTCGCTTTGCCACTTATTGTGTCTGCAGTAAAGCAAACATGACAAGACCAGCTAAGTGATGGCTATCTTCCCACATGAGAATACAATCTTTATGTTGCCTTGTGACTGTAGGCCACCAACAGATTGCGGTAAACAGGCACTGGTGCGCTGAATACAAATGTTTGTAGCATCCCTGTGTACTGTTCAGTCCAAAGGGGAGTGGATTTCACATCAAGCTGATTTCATGGCAAAGATTTTCACACTGCTTTTACAGGGTAGTTGGTGGTTTTTTCTGAGGGGATGATGACAAACGTGATAAGAAACTTTGGTCATCTTTTTCTGATAGTGTACAGTATCCCCATAAGTTTAATTTGTTCAGCACATAACATCATCCTTCACTTTTATTACAGATCAATTCGTCCAGTTCTTTTTGCTTCCAGTTGTATATTCCTTCTAAGTTTAATTAGGTTCTTTTCTAACAGCTTTGTAACATCTAAATTGTCAGTCAGTCCATTAATCATTAAAAGCTGCTTTCTAGTTTGTTGTGCCACTTTAGCATATTGAGGCAAATAATTTCTGCAAGGGAAAATGAAAACATCAATAAAGAAAACATGGAATGTTATGATACACTGTTAAAGAAATGTTTGTTATCATCATTATTTTATTTCAATTTTCTTATTCATTCCGTTTAGCTTAGAAAGAGAGAAAAAGCCCATATACAAGCATCTGGTCTAGATAAATCCATTTTTAAAAAAGGACTTAAAACTTCTCTAATCTTTCAAAGACCATTGATAAAATAAAGTGGAAGTGTATTTCTCTCTCCTTCTCTCTCTTTTTCCTTTTTTTTCTTTTATCTTTTTTTTTCTAAAACCCACTTTTATCATATCTTTTAAAAGATGACTTGGCAAGTGCAAATATAATCATATATAATCATGTACCAGATTGGCTAGGTTCTATCGTCACTGTGATCTTTCTTAAATGCTGTTGAACATAAACCCCGAAATCTTTCTGTAGAAGAAAAAATACTTCCCTGTGGATTATATCTGTTCATTGAAAGGTTACATGTTCAGTTGCTGGTTATTATCTTAGCTCAGCAGAACAGTAATCTTCACCTAGGTGTGAAAAAGAGAAAGGTGCTAGCTTTTGGCCAGCTGAGTTTTTCAAGACGGGGGTGGGGGATAGCAGTAGACTCAGAACTGCAAGAGGCCGTTGGCTTGAAGATGTTGCAGTCCTTTGGAGACCACAAATAGCAGTCCTATGACAGACATTTTAATGAAAGAGTTTGAAGTAGGAATTTTAAATTTCTCAACTTTCTCGATTTTCTTGAGATAACCTTAGGCAAAAAAAAATGGGTATACTGACTTTTTCAAAGAAATCAATCATCCTGATAGCACAGCACAGCTCCTTACCTGTAACAAGATCATTAAGGGTAGGAAACAAAAGCAGCCCTCTAACTTGCCATGTGGGGTTTGGAAAGAAGAGAAAGTATGGGATAGAACTAAGCAGTAAAGTCCCCACATTCTGAAGAAGTCAGCTAAAATTGAAGATAAAACTTACACAGTGCTATGAACCTGGCTGTAAAAGGCAGGTGTTTCTTAACGTTTCTGCTTTGAAAAACCTGCTGGAAATAGAAAAAAAAAAAAAAAAATCTTAGTTCATAAGGACTCATAGTTTTATTCATAATGTTTTTCTACTTTTTCCTTTTCCAAGCACAAAGTGCTCTTACTCAAGGGTGGGAGGATGTTAGTTAAAAATAATACAGCATTAGTTGCATGCTCCACATAATTCAAAATTAAATGTCTGCAGAGATTATTTTCTATCATGCTTGCTATGAAGGTAAATGGCTCTTGTGTGGGATCTTACAATAATTTGAGATATTTCACTGCCCTCTCTCGGTGAGTGTTAAAACTGGTCTCTTTTTCGCAAATATTAACCCAAGAGCAAAGTGTGGTGTTATTTGCTAGGAAACAGTAGCAAGTTGGATATTGTGGATTAATAAGTCTCCATGAAGTTGTGAAGTTATTTCAGCTCGAAGTTCGTGGGTGAGTGAGTTCACTGGTTTGATCTATGGCATGTGTACATATGCTTATAGGAGTATTTATTTATGTATCCAGCCTCATGCAAACATCATGACAATGTATCATTTTCCATAATTGTATAGAAATATTTTTAAATCACCTTAAACAAAATCTGTGTGTCTTGTGAGCAGTGAAAAAGCTAATGACATTTTAATGGCTTGCTGGAATAATGAGCTAGTCACTATTTTATTAAAACCCATCAATTTTAGACAGCTAATTCAGGTGCACGTGTTAACTAGTAATCTCCCTCTAAAACATACAGAGGGAGATGCTGCCCTAGAAGGCAGTTCAAAACTGCAAAAGGAATCTGGAAATATTAGCTAACTAATTTCACAGATTTGTTTCAAAGCCTGTAAATATCTTACCTCCTCCAAATCCCTGTGAATAGATCCAGTTTTGCAAGCTCCCTGACTTACCCCTGAACCAATGCATCTTGCCTGTTATTTGGGAGAAGTGAGAAGTTGCACACGGAGCCTCAGACCACGAGCAATTTCCCAACCACATGCTATTATGAAAAGTTTTGTGAAACATGTCACAAAAACATGAGCTTTGATTTCTGTGCCATGATTAAGTCTGATTAAATTAAATTAAGGACTGTAGTTAAACTTCAGTCAATTCTGTCTTTTATTTCAGAGTAATAAAGCAACTTCTTCAACGGTAGCATTATTGGTTCAGAAAGGCTGTGAATTTATACTGCAAGTGTGACTAAAATTTAGAAATGCCAGAGTTCATACCTATAGCTTGCAACTCTCGAAGGGATCGTTTTTATGAAAGATAGGTTTTGCCATGTGTTTCAGGAGGTCTGCGTTGTGGCAGTCCTTATGAAGGAGTAAATGGTCAAAAATAAATCAGTACATCTTATCTTTTGCCAATGTGTTTTTTCAAGCTGAAGTAAAAGACACAGAATTTGGTACATGTCCAGAGCCACGTAAGCAGTTCGGAGTCTGTTCTGTTGCTCAAGCACAGACATGCTGCTTTGTACTGAGAAATGTTTAAAACATAATTTGCTGTTGTTGGTAGTATAGCAAAATTACTAATCCGTGTTAGATGTTTTTATACAGAACAATGACTTGGCAAACACCCCTGTCCCAAGCTGCTTGCTTTGAAAAGACAGAGTAGACATGTCAGCAGTTTGAGCTACACCGAGAGTGCAGCAACTTCCAAGGAAAAGGCTGAAAGGGAGGCAAATCATGATGGAAAGACGTGGAGAGCCGGTAGATGCTCACAAAGAGAAGGGATTTACATGTTTACTGCCTGAAGTCACTATTACCCTCCAAGTAACTCTTTGCTGCTAAGCAGGATGCCTTCCAAGAAAAGTTTGCTTTTTTCTTTCCCTGTCTAGCGTTCAGTAGGCAGCACCACAACCTGACTTTTCACCAGAGGGTTATCAGAAGCTCTGCAGATCATCCAGCCTATTGTTTGCTGTCCTGCTTCTGATCTGCATCCAGCAAACAGCCCTCTCTGAGCATCGAGGGGGGAGCGGGTGGGTTTTTCTGGCATGTGGCGATTCAGCAGGTCTGACTTCGTAATGAATGAAGGTCATTCTTTATACGAATTCTCTCAGCTACCCAGCACTTTAGCCGATCAGTCTGCAAGGAGTGTCTGCAAATGTCACCTTGCAAACTGACTACATGCTTTGGCAGGAAATTAGAAGCAGCAGAAACAATTCAAGAACCAGGTTGAGATACGGTTATTAATTTTTTGTCTATGTCTTTACTAAAAGGGGAAACAATCATATCTCTTTCAACACAGCAGAAAAAGAGGAATCATGACACATTTAAAAAATGCAATATATTTGAAGCAGCAATCTCGATACACAGTGCTGTGAAATGCCTCAGGGCTGCCACACAGTTCCCTGCCTTCTTTCTTGTGTAGCCATTATTTCAAGTCAGTCTTCTGGGATATGTCCCATCCACTCCCACGTTTTTGAAGGAGACAGATTCACAACTAGCTAGTATTCTCTACTGACTGTTTCTGTATTAGTAGAAAAGCCGATGTTTGAACTTGGAAACACAGTCCTGGCTGCTTGGTGCATTTGTCCACGTAGGCCCTGTATGGGATTTGATCGGTCTGGTTGGATCACCACTTGAGTTCTCAGTCTTAGGCTGAGCACAGTGCAAATGAGAGACGTGAGTATGGGGCAGCATGTAAGAGATCAAGGTGGATGGTATGGAGAAGTCCTTCAGTAATGTTGTGGAACGGCAAGACACCTCTTTTCATCTTTATTTTTATTTTCTGGTATCATTGGCTCTTGCCAATGGGGGATTCGAAGAGTTTTGAGGAAGAAACAGTTTTGGGAGAAGTGGGAAGGGAATGAATATGGCTGCTTCCTATCCTGGCTTTCCATGTTCTTTCTTTTTCTATTTTTGCTGTCCAAGTGTTCCAAGTACACTTGGTCGTTGTGAAATGCCAAAAGCTGGGTACAGATATCTGCTCTGCTCCCCTTTAAAGTTAGAAGATCACTGTTCAGCTTTGCTACTGACTTCCTAGTAAGTTGAAACAGAAATCAGGAAGAAACATTTGTTTTCAGCCTTTTGCCACTACTCTCAGGCTTCTCTCCTTAATTCAGCTAATAAAAAGAATTCCCAGTGCAGTGCCTGCTTGTAATTTTAAGACTTGAATAATTTATTTTTTGTATTTCTTATTTATGTAGAAATAGTAATAATGCCTTTAAATTACACTCCTTTCTTAAAGAACAGAGCGCGAGGAAGGCCTGGGATAGCTGAGGGAAATATTTGGCTTAGTTCGGTTTCATTTCAAGTTCATACAGAAGTTCGTTAATGTGTATGTACACGTACGTACTTACACACGCACACAGACGTTGGTGGCTCACTGTTTTCCTGTAAAGCCCTAGGCCACAAAGCTCTCTGTGTGGAAATAGATTGCCCAGGTTCAAATACAGGATGTTCAGAAATAAATCCCAGACGCCCCAAAGGTGAATGGACTTCTGATTCCAGATCTTTCTATCTATTTCTAAAGCCCTGAGACTTTTACATCCTGGCAGTCATACACCTTTTGGAAGTCTCTGTTTCAGAGGGTGCCCAGGTTCCTAGGAGGGATCACTTCCTGCAGGTGCGCAAAAGACTCGTGGGCTGCTTGTGGACAGTAGTACCTGTTACTGCCCTTCCTTGTTTTTATTCCTGTTCTTTCCACGGACCCTCCTTGACTGGCAAGTCACCCCATCTCCTCTCTTCTCATGGGCCAGTGGTAAATGCAGGGCTTTGCCACCAGAGTGTTCTTTATAGCAGTAATGAATATATGATGCCTCAGACAGTCGCAGGAAATTGTGCCTCAGGTTTGTTTTAACTTCTGATCTTAAAAGCTTTATAGGGAGTCGTTTTACTTCCCGGTTTCTCTTTTCTTCTTAACCTCCAACATTTTTGTCCTTACCTTCTTAAATCTTAATATTTATGTCATCATTTTTTTCCTTCTTTTTGCCCCTCCCTCGCATGGTGACAGGCACAGGGAAGCTATCTTCTCGCTCTGCCGAATGACTCCTTAGCAGCCTTTTATCACTCTGATGTAGGTGTGTAATAAGCCAAGTAAGTGGATGAGGAATTAGAAGAGCATATCTTGCTGTTCGTTTGGGGGTTTAGGCTTTGACAGAGCAGTTCATTGCAGTTACCATGAGTCCTTGACAACAGATTTGTGAGAAGGAGGTTATTTTATTTTGTTTTATGCTATCATCCTATGTCATGCTATGGTCTTTGGTCATGATTGGATATCAATTGCTACGGTAATTTTTTTCTTGTTTTAGATTTGGTTTTTCTGCCATGTGGTACTCCTTAATGTTTACTTTTCATATTCTGTTCCTGATGTTTGAGCAGTAGTGGATTTGTCAGACTGCATGCTCTGTCTGTGCCATATTGGATTGTTTTTTCCATTGACTTGAGCTATTCTTTGTGATAGATCCTCTTTGCTATAAGCTGGTTTTATCTTCTTGTAGGCTAGATGGATTTATTCTTCACACACACAAATACATACATACATATATTTTTTGTTGGAATCCTTCATCTCATGTTTTTTCTTCCAACAAGACTAAATTATCGCCAGAAAATTCAGAGAAGTTGCTTGAAAACTCTTCGATAGGTTAGACTCTCCATAGGTGTAGATTTTTGTTTATGCAAATGAAATGGTGTGGTGGAATATACACTAAATAAAAAAGCCCATATAGCCAAAGTTCCCATTCTTTCTTGTGGTAGGAAATTTATGTAATTAACACATCAGTCATTTAATAGATATATATATTAATCATTAAACTGTAAGATTTTGAGATGAAACAATACACTGTAAAGAAATTTTAGCTTTAAGTGTTTGCAATGTAAATAAATACATATATGTTAATTTTTCCTCAGGGAGGGAAGTATCATCCCACACTAAAAGTGTACTTGATGAAAACAGTGGAAGCCTGGAGAATCGTTTTTTGTTTAGTATGTGTTAGATATCTAAATTTACAAATTTAATGGGAGCTGAGAGTCTTAAGCATCTCAGAAGATGAAAGCATTTAGACTTGTATGGCCAAATAAAGATTTAAGTTCCCAAGTTAAGGTGCAGAAGGAATAACATTTAAGGCATTTTTACAACTTCAGAGGTATTTAATCCATTTAACAAAATGTTCGGAGTTGTATGGCCAGTTAAGCTCCAACAATAGTGTATCCATATGAATTTTAAGCACTATATATTAATTTGTGATTTCATGGTTACTTGTCTGTTTGGGGATTTTTTACCATGAAAAAAAAAATACCTGCTCGAAAGCAAATGTGCTTTCTGGTAGCAAAGCTATTCTCTGTGTGTTTGTATGTCTATCTTACTATCATCTGACATCTTTGGACGCCTCACCAGATGAAAGGTGGTGTAGTATGTTGGAAAAAAACAAAGGGAAACTGTAGACCCTAAGTCTCAAAGATTGCATGGAGTGAGTTTTACTCCTTGGAGTAATAACTAACTTTTCTCTCCCCCTACACGTTTCCTCCAGTGAAAATACATAGCGTGCCGAGAGCATGCGCAGTGCAGTCCTGGAAAGCTTTCTGCTCGTTTCAGCTGCTTCGGGATTGTCCCTCCCTTCAGACACCTCTCTTCATGTTCTAAGGGCCCGGGCACAAGCAATTGATTTGAATTGGACCCATCTGCAGTGGTCTCAGAGGTGCCTCTCCTGACTCCTGTCCCCTACCGTACCTATTCAGGATGGTCAGGATAAGGATGCAGTCAGTTAATCACCATTGCCATCTCTTCAAGGACTGGGGCAGGAGCAGCGTGTGCTGCCAACAGTGTGCCTATATATCGATTGTGGCGTTTAAAATGTCAGTGAAATATCTTCAAGAAATCAATCTTTTCAGACAGAAATTTGGTTGTTAGCAGAACAGTAGGCTTTTCTTTTCGTTCCAATTTTTATTTCCAAGTTCTGCAGGTTCAATTATATACGAGTTTAGAGAACAGAGGATAGGGGAAATCAGTTCAACCTGTTCTTAAAATCTATGTTTAATACAACGTCCTGAATTAATATGAAATCTAAACTACATTTTAGAAGCTGACTGACCTTTCAGTGTGGTTTTTCCTTTGCTGAATATCACTACTTACTTACCCCCACTCCATTTTGGTACTAAAACAGCAGGGTTAGGACCATATGTTTTGGAGAGAGGCTTGGTAAGACTGTTGAAGATTTTTCATAGAAGAAAGTATAACTCTAGGTGTTGTGTTGCAACAAGTGAGTAAAAGTTGGAAAAATTACTACCCACCTACTGTTCTTTGGTGAACAGGGCCTACACAATTACAGCTGAACGTCTGAAAATAAGATTGGGTGGCTTGGAGGTATATATGTGCCTTCATTTTGTAACTTCTCTCTTCAAAAAAGCTACTACAAAACTTTGTGATTTTGAGAGTGGGTTTTTGAAGCTCCCAAGACAATGTGGGGAAAACTTTGCAACTTCTGTTCGAATTATACATCATCTGCTGCTTGTGAGGATGATGTTTGCTAGCGGCTCACCACAGTGGTGCTACTGTGGTCTTTCAGTGAGCAATTGGGCCATTATAAGGCAAACCCCAGAATATCGTCTGAATTTCACAGCCTACTTAACAGCAAAAATCACTTGAACAGCAGTAATTATCAGACAAATTCTTTACTCCCATTGACACTGGGAAGCGAGAACCTGTGTGCTCACTGCTGGACTGGCTCTGTCTTCCGGAGCGGCAGCATGATTGCACTTCCCTTCTCGAGGGCCATCGTCAGACTGTCTATATTGATTTGCATTAAAGATGCATTGTGCTTACCAGAGATTCCCAGCATCATCCGTGAACATATCACAGCTTCTAATCAATCCTATTCTTGTCCTTCTATTACGCTACAATTTCTATGCAGCTTAGCACCTCGATAGAAATCATCTTTTTCTTATTACTATCCTTTTTTAAGGATCTGAGCTGATTGCCTGAACTGGCTTGCCTGATAATTAGCTGTTACTGGTTAAATCTGTTGTGACATATAATAAAACTTTAAGTAACTGTCAGAGAGGGCCATCTATACAAATATGCCATTCATGGGATGTAAAGACAAGGTAAGACGTGCTGTATATAGAGAGAGAACTGGAAAGGTTGTAAGTCTGCAGTATGAGATTAGTATCTGCAGAGCAGTGTCAGAGGCAAGGAGGTATCAGATGGTGTAAACAACATTCTCAGCATCAGGTTGAAGTATATTCCAGCTTGGAACAGGCTTTTCTTTTTGTGCTTTGAATTAAAAACTGGGAATGTAGAAATTCCTTAGGTTGCACAGGCATCAAGCTTCCCAGAATTTACAATATGAACTTTGGTGCACCAGAACCATGTGTATTATGGCTTCTTCATTGATGTCTGCAACTGGTTTTATGTAAATATACACAGAAATAAGATTATCTCTTCATATTCCTCGCCCTTAGTGTTTCTAGCACTTGATGTTTATTTACCATGTTAATATATTTTTATGTATTTTTGTTCTGACTGGAGAAACCGGTTGACTCTTTTCCTGTAACATGTTTTTCCTAAGTATTAACATTGCATCTCTCTTTTTCACATTTCTTTTTTAAAGTTAATTTCTCTGCCTGCTAGGCTGTCACTAAATGCAGAAGTGCTTTTAAATGCATAATTGGTATGCACATTACCATGGAGGCTCTGATGTGTAATTAGAAAGACATCAGTAAAGGGGTTCCCAAACAGTTATCTCTAAATAGATGGGCATAATGAAGCAAAGGGAGGAGCTTGAACTGGAGCATGACAGTAATTGCTCCCTGCAACGTTTGTAGCTTCTTCAAACCGGCTACCCCATCAAGCCCCTTCTGATTTTGTGTGTACAGAATATGACTGGTTTTATTAGAATAAATTTAGAGTGCTTTTATGTCTTGCCCTTCTTGAAATATGGGGTGTCCCCTCCACCCCAGGCATCAGCAGTTGTATATATCTTTGCTGTGGTTTAGACCCGGCTGGTGACTAAGCACCACACGGTCATTCTATTTCTCCAGGAGAGGAAGGTACAACAAAATACTGAAGGGTCAAGACAAGGGACAAGGGAGAGCTCACTCACCGCTTACGGTCACAGGCAAAAGACGGATTCGACTAGAGGAAATAAAATCAATTTAATTTAAACAACAAAACTGCAACCAAATCACCAATTAAATTAGAATGGGACAGGAAAAGAATGACAAGATCTTAAATGCATCTTCCCCCACCGCTCCCTTCTTCCCAGGCCCAACTTTGCTACCTTTCCTCCACCCCAGTTCGGCACCAGGAAGGGGGGCAAACACAGGATGGGGGGGTGCGGTGGGTCTTAGCTCTCTCCATGCTGTCCCTGCCACTTGCTCCGCACGGGACACACTCCTCACAGTCCTTGTGGCCACGTGACATCCACCCCACAGGACACAGTCCTCCAGGAACTTCTCCAGCACACGTGGGGGTCTGCTGCCAAGGTCAGTTCTCCTAGCGCCGAACCAGCCCAGCGCCAGTGCTCCTCAAAGTCACGGCTTCTTGCAGGACACTCGGCTGTCAGCAGCAGCGGTCTCTACGCTGTGGGCCTCTCCCTGGCTGCTGCAGCCCGTCCATTTTTCCCACCAGTGTTCTCTGAGTATTGCAGGGCTTCACCCTGCCAACTTGCCACGGGCAAAAGGAAAATGACTGCACTGGAGTGTCACCCCCAATCCTCAGTGCCCACCCGCCACTACCGAAACAGTGCCAAGCAAAGGCAGCAGCACCAAACCCCACTCCCAAAACCACCCCAATCCTAAACCACCACAATCTTGATTAGAGTAACCTGAGCTGGACTAATCTAGGAAAACCTGATGTTGTAAAAAAAAAAAACCAAACCACCCCAAGACAACTATTCGATCAGTGAAGCTTCTGTCTGGGTATACAAGGATTATAGGCATGGGAGGGGAGGCGGTACTACAGAGGCATGAACAGAGTTGTGTTAGTGGGAAGAGGGGTGAGCATGAGTGTTTGCACATGTGGTTTCAGTATTTTGAAGTGTAGTGTTACCATCGCAAACAGATAATGGCAGTATTTAATAATAAATATAAGAGGTCTGATTTTGGCTGCAACAAATCACTTTCAGATGATATAAGAAGGGGTTGGGAAGGTCCTCTAGTCCAGTATGCTTTGTGCTGACTGGTGGAGGATCCTTAAGGAAGAACAGAAAAATATTGCAGTCCCTCCATAAACTGATGCACCTTCCAGCAGCGCAAGTTATAAAGACTTCTCAGACTAAGTGCCTTTGTCTTAATGAACCTGAATTAATGGATTTTTATTTACACTTTTTGAAGCCTTATGAGGTTTTGATGTTCATGCAAATCTGATACACCTCCCCCCACCACTTTCTTTGTCCTTCTGTAGTTAAAATAGTTCTTTCCGATATACTTGACTTCATACTTACCAACGCTGAATGTCATCTGTTGTTGTGTCACAGTTACTCAGTACCATGAGATCTATCTGAATTCTTTGTCATCCATTTTCATGTTTATTCCTTTCAATTACTTAGCACATTACATAAATTTTGCCGCTCTGCTGTTCATCAACTTCTCTAGATCACATATGAATATGTCACACAGTGCAGGTCCGAGGAGATTAGTGCAGATACCAGGATATTGGTAATATCCTGCTGATACAAAACTGTTCCTATATTCTTACCGTTCTTGTCCTTTAGCGCTGTTTGTCTAAGGAAGGACTTTCCCTTACATGCCATGACAGCTTCTGCTATTTGTGGGTTTAATCTGTAACAGGCATGTTGTTTCCCTCCCTAATTCTGTACTTAGCAGCACGATTGATAATTCTGTTTAACCTCTCCCAGTTTCCTGAGACTGTGGATGTTTCTATCTATGAACAGTAGAAGGAAACCTTAACCGTGAAACTTGAGCACCCAATAATCAGTCTCTCCCAGAGCTGGAGTCGTCATATCAAATGCAGGTTCTTGGAAATGCTGCTTGAGATTCCTACTGAATTTCAGTTTTGCATTTCATAAACCCAGAAGTTTGTCTGCAACGTGAGTTCTGCAATATAGCACTTTCTATGTGTGCATAAATATCTTCAAACTCCTAAATGTTTTGTTAAATGGAGCACCCTAATGTAAAAGAAATGTGAATTAGAAGTAATGTGCATTCCAGTTGTGCGAAGGCTCCGTAGTCGTACAATATTAATAAAGGTTTTGATTAATACTTGCACATAAAACTGAAGGAGACAGAATAAAGCCTTTTCTAGTAGTTCCCCCACCCCTGTTCCTGCATTTTAATGAAAGCTTTCTTAATATTTAAAACGCATTTAAAGCCTCAAGTGTGTCGGGAAGCTATGTAGTTAAAAAAAGAGATGGACATTTTATTAGGCAGAGCTATTTGAACAAAAGGGTAAATGTCAGATTAATAATGCCTGTGGCAAACTCTGCAACTTGCAACATAATTTAAGATTTTAAAATGTATTTTGCATTTTCATGTTGTACCAAAAGGAAAAAAGCCATCAGCCAAATACTTTGCTCATACTCAGGCACTTAAGACAAACTGCTGCTGATTTATTCACAAATACTTTATATAACAGTATACCTTTTGTTAAATATTGTAGCATGGCACTTGTGGGCTACTGATGTGCCGTGGGACTGTCATAAATCAAGCGATGTGTTCCTGCTAACTGAATGAAGTGTTTTAATAAGCAAGCCTGATTCATCTAGACGTTTCCATTCATCTGACTTGAATATTGTGCTTTATAAGGAGGAACTAGGGTTATGATCGTGATTTTTCTAACAGGTTAATTTATAGGAAGAAAACAATACGGTCATTTCAGATTTGATGCTTTGTGTGAAAAAAACCCAAAACAGCCGGGTAGAAAATATTTTTTTTTTCTGATTCATCAGTGCATCCAGTCACAGAATGCTCTAAACATCCTTGCACTTAAAGGGCACGTAGGTGCACCTACCTTTAACAGCCAGAAGCCAACCCCTTCATTCAGTAAGGTTGTACAGACTCTAAAATAAAGTGCTTCGTCTTGCAGTCTGATGGTGAACTGCAGTTTGCTTAGCAAACATTGCATGGGGATGCGATGACTTGATACGTTCATATGAGCCAAAGGTCTGTCTTTAAATTTATATAGTTAAAATTACGTTTCCCTTTTAAAAACTGGTGAAGTTAGGTGGCCTTGCGAGATCCCTTCTGCTTTCTTCTTCAATTATTTCTTCTTTACATCCCTCAATGCTTAGGCGGGGAATAATCTTTCTATCTCTTTCTTTTTCTTCTGGTTACTGACAACCTGGCCTCTTCCTTTTCCCTATTTCCTGGATGTGAGTTCCGCCTATTTGACATGGGTAGAAGAAAGGTAGGAGAAATTTGTCTCTGTGGATACCATATTCCCAAGTTCGCTTGACCTATGCGCTGTGTCTTGCTTGTTCCGTGCTTATTCTAGATAAAATTAGAACTACAAGTCTGTGGAGTCCACTAGAGATTTTCAGGGATTTTTTTACAGGTCAAAAAACCTGTATGTTTTGTCCTCTGGATGTGAAGTGGTTGACTTGTTTTACTGAGTAAGGATTGATCTAATGAGTCATTGATTTCAGTTGATATTGTCTCTTCCTGGAACTTCTATTAAAGTCAGACCTAGACTGTGGAAATTTGAGTATCTGGAAATGTACGTACTCTAAATCTGTGGCCATATTTGTAAGCGCAGGTCTTTGACTTTCTTGTGTTCATCAAATGTGTATCAATATATCTCTATGTGTATGTGCATGGACATGTGCGTTCATGTAAACTTCTGTTAAAATTATTTTGGAAAGTTGATTTTTTTTTTAGTCCCTAGTTGTTCATTTTAAGGCTCAGTTATAATGTAGCAATGTAGCACTTCAGAAATACTAAAGTATGATGACAAGTAGGTGTTTAACAGCATAATTCCTTTTACATATCCTCATTCATTTGCTTATCTCCATTTATTCCAGTGTTTGAAATCAGTGAAACTACTCACATAAGTAGTAAATGTAATATTTGGCTTCAGGATTTTAGCACCATATTAATGAATGACTGATGTCAAATGCTTTAAACCACAATCTTAAAAACTTGATGCTGCTGCAAAATGGAATATAGTTATCAACTCACTCATTTATACTCAATCTGTTTTTTCAAAGATCCTCATCCTTTTGTAATTGTATCTGCTAGGTTGCAAAATTTGATGTTCCACAGGGTCTAGTTTTTTACTATATGGTTTTATCTTCACTTATTCTCCCTCATTGCTCCACACCAATGCATTCATCTGTGTGCAAAAACATGCATTTGTGATCAGCAATCATTGTCCTACCAGTGATCACAGGATTTAATTCTGAGCATTGTAAATCACTTGTGAACTTTGTGAAAAGAATTATTACTGTACAATAATGTTTTTATTAGGGTAAAATAATGTATTTATAT
>NW_010429790.1:46108-54828 GCF_000710305.1 Buceros rhinoceros silvestris | reverse complement strand
GATCTGCCCTTCATAAATCCATGTTGACTGACCATGATGAGGCAGGTCTGAAGTTAAACCATGAAGTCAGTTTGAACTGCCAAAGGACATGGCCAGGCACTGGCACAACTACAGTATAGTTCAATGACCAACTGCCTGATCTCTTCTGCAGCTCTCAAGCAAAGCAGGTAGACCCAGTGTTGCCTTTTGCAGCTCTTTCACAGCGCTTTCCGCGACAGCCTCATCCCAAGTTACACAGCCGCACCATTTCAGAACCAGCCTTGAGCACGGGCAGCCAAACCCACAGGTAAAACAACTAGCACTCCAGGCTCCAGTAAATCTTTCGGATTTGCATCGGGATCCTCTAGGAAAAAGATTTTCCTTTCATTCCATGAACTTCATAACTTGCATTTTTATGTGTCTTATTTTGAGAACTTACTCACCCATGTAACTTCTTAGCTTCTTAGTAAGGCCACGTAAACATACTTAAAGACAAGCAACAGCCTAAAAAAGTCGTTTGAGATCCGGAACTGTAAAAGAACTGAATTCTGTAATTTAATTTACTAATTCTTTACTAATTCTGTAAAGAACTGAAGAAAAGCAGTTCTGGTTCAGTCAGTTTTAATGGCGGTCTTGGTGCACCATAATTTGAAGTACATTGTATTCTGTTTCCGTTTGTCAGAACCAAGAGAAACCAACACAGTATCTGTGGTTAGAAGAAGTTAGGTCCTGCAGTGGGATAGGGAATTCACTCTTGGAGTCATCAGCTGGATATGAGAGCAAGAAACAAAAGGTTCTTTTCTTGTACTTTTGATGTTTACTTATTTCTGCTTTTCAGCTGAGGCCTGTTAGGTAGCAAGTAGGAAAATTGTCAGACAGAAAAAACACCACGTCAGGCTGCCCAAGGTGGAACAGCAATCTCCATGTCTGTAGAAAAAGACCTTTTTTTCTCTCTTTCATTTTTCATGTGTTGGATAAAAGAGACAGAAACCCTCAGGCATATCTTTTCTCTTATAAGACCCAACTGAGATTTTTTTTTTTCCTCTCTTCTGAGGCTGAGGCATAGGTAGATAAAGGTGGAACAAAAGCCGTACAGAGTCCTGTCCTTTACAGCAGTGTTTAAGACACCTGTTCTTCAACCTTGCAACCAGTCCAGTAGAAAATATATGCGCTGGACATTCTTTCCAAAATTATTAGGAAGAGGTGCTGAATGTGCCTAACATTTCCCAGGACCATCTAGAGAAAGACAGAGTAATGAAGAAATCAGGAAAAGTCCTTCAAAATTACGTTAAATCTCAATTATTTTAAGTCTCTTCCTCGAAAAATAGCATTATTGAATTGGTGAAAATGTTAAGAGCTGGAGTTTTATGCAATGTGTATGAGAGGAGCAAGCACAGACATAGAAAACAAGCTAGAAACAAATCTCAGGGTAATGATACTTCAGAAGTGCTGCTGCTGTGATGGGGGCTACCTGCGCAAGCCAGAAGTAGAAACTAGTCTGCAGTGTGAAATGCTCTCCTTTCGAATGTTGTTTATCTAAGTCTTTCTTTCTTTGTGGTCTATACATAGTTCTCTCCAGATGATTTGAGCCAGGCTAGATGATCTTCATCTGACAGAAGCACACCGTGAATCTTCTTCTTTACTATAGAGGTTGAGTTCATCTGTCTCAGCACCTCTCGATGTAAAGATTGTGAGTATTTCATATGCATGGGTAAGTAACAAGCACAGTGCCCTCATCTCCCTCTCAGTTTCTGTAACCTAATGACCCTCTTACACTGACACTTCGCTAAGAAAAATTCAAATACTGGTTGAGCAAACCAGGTGCAGTCGTGAGATTCTCTGTCAGATGCACTGCAAGAATAGCTCTCAAACCAGCTAGAGACTGGAATCAGACCTGGATGCATAAAATGAAAAATCCAAAGCTAAGCCTGTAAACAGCTTTGTGTTTTTTATTTAGCTAATTTAACTACACGAACTTAAAACAGACCAAGTGTGTGCAAGCAGCAACATTCTTCTGTATCTTGAAGCATTTTAAGTGCTGTGAGTGTTTTCTTGTGGAAGAGGGAAGAGAGGCACACTGAGCTCTCTCTGAAAGCAATTAAATACTAATAACAGAGGGTGACATCATGCTGCATGACTTCTTCAATTAGAACACCAAGTCATTTCTGGCTTAATCATTCCCACTTGTTAATTTGTTCTCTAGAAGACTTCACAGACCTGCTTCTTGCCCCTGTTTAAAACAGAATTTCTGATTCTGACACCTTTAAACAGAATTCCACTTGGATGGAACCTTCTATTAAAACAGAACTTGGTATTTTCCCTCAGCAGAACAAGATATAAATGCCTTAGATGGAAAACTGATGTAAATTAAATAAATGAACGTAAGTGCTTTAATTTTCTATTTAGCAAGAATATGGACTGAATCCTCCTTTTAAAATAGAATCAAATAGATTAAATGGAAGTTTTGCATGGAACACAGTACAAAGCGAATGTATCCCAGTATGTTTAATTATACACCTTCCCAAGTGCTTACCTTACAGTTTGTCAGAACATAATGATTTTATGTGCAATCATGTATTTAAAGTATTTGGGGAGAATAAGAAAAGATTGTAACACTGAGCATTTGAAGAATGTTACTGGAGTAGGGATAATCAGGAATACTATTAATTATAAGGCAGTAAGTATGTGATTTGAATCTTGCTTTGCACAAGTATTTTTAGTTCTATGCTATTTTCACTCTAAAAAGGATATTCTTAAAATATTAGGCAAAATAAAGTAGTATATATAAAAAAACTAACATGAAGCCTCTTCCCATTCTTTACTCCTGTTCACAAATATTGAGATGTTGCTGTAGACTTCAACTTTTCACCCTTTTGTGCTCTAAATCTAAATGACTAATTATGCAGCTACCTCCTTCAAACTAAATACAGTAACAAGTTACTACCCTTTTCCTCAAAGCTAAAAGCTGTGAATAACTTTAGAAAAACAAATTTAAGACCAAAGCTTGTTTCCATCCTCAAACCAGGTTTGATTTTTAGAAATCGTTTTCAGTGGCACCCTATCAATTCCAAAATCTTTTCTAATATTCAACAGGTCTCCAACGGTTATTCCAGCTCTCAGTCGTGTACACACTTTTGATGGATTTGTCAGGATAATTGCTTACAATACTGTAAGAACTATTATCAGGGCTGTCAGGTGTATTGAGACTTGCTTGAGCTGAATGTGTCCTGGGTAGTGTGAAACTGAAGACAGCTCCGTTCTGATCTAAGCAAAAAAATTACAAATAGGACAATCTTTTACAAAAATATAAAAAGAGAGGAGGAAAAATTCTTCTTTAAAAAGAAGGGTCTCAGGGAAAACATACGTGTTTGAATAAAGAACAAATGTCAGCAGCAAAGGAAAAAAACAACAGGATCCATGATTCTTTTGGAGGAAAAAAAATACATCATTGTACTAGAAAGGAACCTCTCATACTTTAAAATACAGTTTTCAAATATCATTTTTAGTGAAATTTAGCACGATCAATAACTTTTAAAGTAAATTTAGATAAATGTAGGTAAAGCACCAGAATTTCAAGATCTCAGAGATCTGAAGAACTGAAGCATCTGTCTATATTTTTAAAGGATATCTTTTGTTCTTTTATTTGTTAAATACTTCATTTGTTAAATACTTAGAAACTTAAGTTAATAAGCCTCCCATATAGCCCTGGAAAATATGTGTTAGTATCCCCATTTTGCAGGTGAAGAAAGATTCATTAACTTGGCTCAGATCACAAGAGAATGATGCGTCAGAGTCACAAATCAGAGATTTATAGTTTCTAGTTCTGCACTCAGACCATTAAATCATATCTCTCTGTCCAGCCATGACCATTAACAGTCTTTCAAATTAACGGTGAAACACAATCTTGCAGACCTTCTGCAATATCCCTCTTCTCGCTTCTTCCTTTGTCACTGGAGTGCTCACAGACTTTATTTCCTAGTGAGAGCTGAAACATTTGGGTCTACTTTGATTACGATATTGATGCGGAAAAGACCCTGGGCAAACAGAAGAGATCCAGAGCTTTCTGTAGAGCAGAAGGTCGTGCATCTGGCATCTGCACCTGGTGAAAACCTATTCTACAAAAAAGAGTAGAGCTGTTTTCCAACAGCTACACATGTGCCTCCCACAGAGGCATGCAGCTTCTGGCTCAGGACAAGGAGGGGAACTCTGTTACTGCTTTGTGTTTTTCCAAAGTGAAAAACTATTATAGCAATTTTGGTGGCTCTTCATTACTAAGTAGCTTAGGCTGAAAGCCTGTCTTAAGTTACCGTTCCTCTCCATAAACAATGGGCAAAAATCTCATCTTCATCTCCATTAAGCTTTCTCGTCTTTTATCTTACAACAGGGCGTAAGAATAGAAATGAAAATGTGCTCCAGTTAGACCAACAAGTGCCCATATTGTATCAGGTTATGACCAGCAATTCAGAGAACAACTTCTAAAGATTTCTCTAGATACTTGTTTCTTTCTCATGTTCTACTAATAAAACTCATTTTTGTGTAGCCATTTGATTCCACTTGAACAGCATGGGTGAAATCCTCATCCCTTTGCAGTCAAAGGCGATGGTGAATATAGACTTCGCTTTATCATGTGCACGTGCGTGCATCACACAGTACAAAAGCTTCTTGCTATCTTACAGTATTACAAATACACTGTCTTTCTATCTGCCATACACTTTGCAGCAGTAAATCTTCAGGTATAAAGAGAGAAATCGGTCCTGGTGTCATTCCAGCAGAGTAATTAGGGTGACTCCAAGACTAGAGCATGTCTCACAGCATCTGGTTCAGGAGTCAAGAACCTTCTTGCCAGGACTTCAAGACATGAAGAATTTACCACAGGAAGAAAACTAATAGTTTTTTGATTCCTTCCCTAGATTTGCCATATCCTACAAGAAATGTCATCAGTGGGTCAAAACTGAATGTTAGTTGTTTGCACAGACATACACAGTGTACCGTAATGCGAAGAAGATACAAATCCTGACTTACAAAAGCTCAGAATAAAAGGGAGAAGGGAGGAAGGGAAGTACATAGACAGAATGATGGGCAGGCAGATTAGTTATGGTAAAAATTACATTATGGCCACTTTGTTTGAAAGAGTGCTTTCTTGTAAACAAAGAGGTGCTCTGATGAGGCAGGGAGAGAATTTTACTGAAGAAATGGGGCAAAATTCCTCATACCTTTGCTATTTGGGCATGCTCAAGAGAAATCAGGTCACAGCCTACCTTCAAGCCTTGAGGTCTGGACTCGGTCCCACTCATCACAGCTGCTGCTGCTCTGAAGAGAAAGCCAGGACCAGATATTAAATTCCTAGGTAAGAGTGGGTAAGAAAAATTGCATCCAGTTTTGCTGCCTTTTTTCTGGTGGAACCAGAAGAAGTTTGCCAGTTGTGCCAATTGGTTTTATCCCCATCCTTCTCATCCTTCGTGAAGTTACTAGCCAGTTGGTGTGATCAGAGAACCGGGTTTGGAAAAGGTTTTGGAATAGCCTGAACTACGCAGAGCCTTGCCTTACATAATTCCTGGATTTCAAGTGCATGGGTTGCAGTCATGTTCAGTGTGGTGGGGGGACACCGTTCAGCTGTAGAGATGCTGTAGCATTGTTTCCCAGCTTAGCAGTGCACGGTGAGGGAGTGTGTCTGTATGCCTATTGCCCTTGAGATTGCCCTTGTTTTAGCTTTTACAAGACAGGAGTTGGGAAGCTAGACTGTGAGAGGAAAGAGGGGGCACTGCCTTCAGAGCCACCAAGGTGCTGGAGTCAGCAGAAGTATTTTTGCCAAATGGTGTGGTCCACTTATGTAATTTTAAGATAATCATGATCTCTGAATTTCATTATATGCTTGTGTCTTTGTTTTGTTGCTTTTGCTTTTGCATCAGAGATGCTGCACCAAAGCAAACACCACAAAATACTAGATCCTTGAGAGCCTTGTGGATGTGTTGCTATTCCAAGATAAATATATATTTATTTTACCCAGAGTCATACGTTAAGCATTGACTCAGAACAGTTGATGGAGGCATAAGTATTGAATTGTTCTATGGGCAGCAAAGATCCCAGAGAAAGTATAACAAAGTTTACTATCTTATTAACATAATTAAGATTCTTTTTTCTATCACCGAACTATACATACAGTTACAAAAAAATCTAAGTCAGTGTTTGACTTGGTTATGAACAGAAGTCAAATTCATCCCTAGTATAAACACTCAAATTCCACTGAAATAAAGAGGAGGTCTTCCTGCTTACACCATGGATGAATTTGGTCAAAGTGGCTGCCACAGTAAATGCAGTTATATTTGAAATAAATTATTTCTTTTATTGTATTAGCACCTGGTGGAGCCACTTGGATGTGAAGCTCCCTGCGATAGACACCATTGCATGTTTTAGTAGGAGAACATCTCCATTTTATATTTTATAAGTAAGCAAGGAAAGTGCTATGGTTTGTCCAAGGCTGCCCAAAAGCTTATAAAGTTTAGAACAGTTTTATTGTTGTCTTCTTAAAGTAGGCTGTCTATGACTATTCACTCTAGTCCTGCTTGGGTTTTGGCTGACACACAGCCTATAGTAAGGCTTGAAGTATGCTGGGAGCAGTGCTATTAGGTTCATGCAAGACTCACATGCAGGCTGGACATGATGGCCAGGAAAGGCTAAATGTCATTATGTAGTCACTATCACCTACAGCTTGCTGTCTTCTGCAGCCATCATCCTTGCATATTAAATGTCGGGCATTTTCCTCAGAACGCACTACCTATGGAAACAACATAGACCCAACTTCCAACCTGGAAGGTATAAATCCGTTAGCTTAACCAAAAACTTTTGAAGTGCATCCGACAGCAGCCTGACTGCTGAGGCTTTTGTGGTTGCCCATGTGATTCAGGGAATATCCAAACCCTAACGGAGGAGGAAGGATGAGCACTCCCACCCTTATTCCGTGAGGCAACTAGTTTGCTCATAGGAACATGAGTTAGCTAGTTATGTTGCATGTTACGTTGCAACAAGGTAGTTGCAAGTTATGAATTAGAGTTGGAAACCTCATGAAGAGATGAATTAATGAATTAATCTACAGACTAGTCTGTCAAAAGGGGATTGAGCCTTTTTTTGACATATTTCTTTGTTTTCTTCCCTAATGAGGTCATAGAACAAAGTTTAATTTACAGAATACCTTGTCCTGTATGTTTGAGAGTTACAAATGGACCAAATGTCAACCCACAAATAGATGTAAACATGACAGTTGCTGTAATTGTCTATAACTGCTATTTCTATGCGAATATTAGCTGAGTGCTTTAGAATTGTAGAATCATATAATATCTCAAGTTGGGAGGGACCCATAAGGATCACTGAGTCCAACTCCCTGCTCCTCGCAGGACTGCCTAAAACTAAACCATATGGATAAGATCATCATTGAGATGCTCCCTGAATTCTGACAGGCTTGGTGCCACGACTGTTTCCCTGGGAAGCCTGTTCCACTGACCAGCTGCTCTCAGTGAAGAACCTCTTCTTTATGTCGTATTCGAACTTCCCCTGATGCACCTTTATTCCTCCTATCGCTGGTCACCAAAAGAGAGATCAGCACCTCATCCTCCATTGCCCCTCTTGAGGAAGCTGAAGACTGCAGTGAGGCCACTCCTCAGCCTTCTCTTCTCAAAGCTGAACTAACCAAGTGGCTTCAGCTTCTTCTCATAAGACTTGCCCTCAAGATTTTTCATCATCTTGGTGACCCTCCTCTGGAAACACTCTAATAGTTTGATATTCTTGTACTAATGCACCCACAACTGCACACAGAACTCAAGTTGGGGCCGCAGCAGTGCTCCTCCCTCGATGGGTTTGCTGTGCTGTGATTGATACACCCCAGGACACAGTTGGCCCTGTAGGCAGCCAGATCTCTTTCTGTGGGCAGCTCTCCAGCCTCTTGTCCCCCAGTTTGTGCATGTAACCAGGATTACCTCATCCCAGGTGGAGAATCCTGCACTTGCTCTTGCCAAACTTCATATGGTTGGTGATTGCCCAGCTCTCTAGTCTGTCCAGATCTCTCTGTAGGACTAAATGGACCTCACTAACCTGCAGCGCAAAGCTGTGTCTGTTGCATTTTCTGTGTTTTTTACCATGAGCAGTAGAATGACAGCTCGATTACATTTATGAAGTCTAAGGAGCCAGACACGAAAACAAGAGAAATCACTTGCTTTGAAAGAGCCTGAAAGTTCATTTTTAGTTTGAGATGTAATCAATAGCTCTTCGTTAACCTTTTATTTTAGAGATTAGAAGAAATTATCTCAGACCAAAGGTATGTGGTTATGCATTGCCATGAAAAACGTGGTATTCCATGCTAGCACACCATTCAAGGACTGCAGTTAAAAATAAAAAGACTAAATGTCACCAAGTCGTAATTTCAGTTCACAGTTGTAGACTGATTGAAATGTGTGACCTTCTTGTACTAGGAGTAAGATGCAGCCTCTCTTCAGAAGGCACAGCAAATCCACGGAGACGCATATGTCACTGAAGTAAGAAGTAGTGAACTTAAAAGGAGATGTAATTCTAATAATGGTTGCAGTGTACTTTAAAACTGGAGTCTGTCTTCACTGCAGGCTCAGAGCTGCCACTGAAGTCTGTAAAGCAGGCAGTAAATAATGGCATCATGGGGCTTGATCTTAAAGTCACTACTTCAGGAGGGACAAAAACCTTAACTAAATTCGGAGTGAAGTGGTTCTGTTCAGCAG
>NW_010429790.1:39802-46024 GCF_000710305.1 Buceros rhinoceros silvestris | reverse complement strand
GGACTTTTTCTGGAGAATGAATAAAGCACGTCATTCCTTACTGATTTAAAATGGTTAATCACATCGGCAATGCTTTTGAATAGTGCTTTTGCGTATCAATCATATTAATCTTTTTTTAGGAAACAGAATCACTTGTGCTGGAATCAAAACAAAAATTGCCATCAGGAGTCATAAAAACATGTCCATTACTAGCTTAGTCCAGACAACGCTGTCCATTTTATTTAGTGTTTGCTGTCTCTTGCCAAAATTTCTTCCTGGCTATGCAAAGAGAGGCAAGACTTGGAATGGTTGGAGGGGACTGTGGAGGTGATAATCTTTATGGAGATTCTTAAATCTTTTCCACGCTTAATAAATCTGGCAGTGTCGTCTGGTAATGGCCTTTTATTTAATGTGTCATTCAGAATTTATCAAGAGGCCCTACTGTTCATGGTGGATGTGCTCTTTCCTAGCATACTAAGATTACATATTTATGTAAAAATACAGTGTAATTACCATAATCAACTCCCTTATTTGGTAGTAACATCCTTGCTCTGATTTCCTCTGTCTGATTCACAAAATACTCCTTCCTTTGGAACTCATAAATGAATGCTCAGTGGTCTGGTACCTATTTTATTAAGGAAAGTAAGTTAGTTTCTGTTGCAATAATACTTCAGAACCCAGAAAGAAGGCTCCAGTACAATAAAATCTCTAAAGCAACACCCAGCTTTTGAAGATGACGGCAATTAACCCTGTTTTACATTGTCAAAAGCAGAGAGGGTAAAGAACATGGCAAAAATACATCAGTTTTGCACCAAGTTAGTTTTGATTTCTGCAGTCACTGGGTCACAGTTGGCTGCTTGCTTAGGTAGGGGCAGATGTCAGTCCTTCATCGATATCTCGGCAAATACAGATTTACAAGTCTTAATGAAAATATCTACAGCAATGCCAGAGAAAAAAATTGGAAGTTTCCTGGAAATGGTGACCCAAAACCAATGAAGGTCAATTGAAGTTGATTCTTCAATATCAGCAGAAGAAGCATATATTTTCCTGTGAATCTCAAGTTTCTAGTTATTGCAATTCTGCCTATTTCTGATGCTCAAATTTTAATTTCCACTGATACTCATTTTTCAGTCTTGTCTTTTCTAAGCAAAAAAAAAAGCGACCAAAATCATAATTATCTCTGTGTGCAAATGCATGCCTCTAATCTATACTTCTACTCTCTTTACAGATGAATAAATGCCATTTAATATTTTCAAGATTATCTGTTTTAAAGATATTGAAGCATATTTGCAGACATTATTTCACATTAAGCCTGTAGGTAGCCATGGTCAGATCTAGTTGTGAAAGGTAAAGAGTTAAGGATGGCAAGATGGCATGTCTCCCTCTCTTTTTTCTTTTTTTTTTTTTTTTTTTTTTTTTTTTTTTTTTTTTTTTTTTTTTTTTTTTTTTTTTTTTTTTTTTTTTTTTTTTTCCCTTTTCTGCCATTTCTTTGCCAGAATTTGCCAGAACTGGCAAAAGTGCAAAACCTTCCTTAATCTACTCTGGGCAATATCAGGCAGGTTAACACCACCAGTTTATGAAAACCTGGCCAATAGGTGGTGATGAACTATTTAATCATCACCTAGAACAGTTACTTGCATAATGAATATTCAACTGGGGAATAAGAGAAAGAGGATTTTTTTATATGTCTAAACAAAAAGGTGGTGAATGCAAAATCCCAGAACGATGCATTCCTCTGACCAACATAATGTTTTTCAGTCCTGTGAAAGACATGCATTGCTTAGTAAAAATAGTTCCTGTGTTACTGCTATGCTGGGAGAATAACTACAGTAGTTCAGCAAACAATGTGTGTGTAACTTGGGTTATCATAACCAATTTTCTGGAAGACAATGTAAACATAAAGAATGTCCAATAGAGCAAGCCTCCTGAGTGGTGTTAAACTGTCTCTCCCGATTGCACAACGTATGAACAGCCAAAACTAACATTAACACTTTATTCCTAGTTTAAGCACCTTTTTCATAGCAGCTGTGCCATAAACAGTGATAGTTGTCTTCTGTTTTCTAAAATCCTTTGTTTTTATTTCAAGCCATTAAACTTTTTTACAAGATAGATATATATTAATTGTGAGCAACTGAGTTTTTAGATATTCTGTAATGAACCACACACTAAGAGCTGTGTTATTTCTGCTATTCTGGTTAGTTCCAGCTATTCATATCACATTGTTGCTAGTCCCTGATTACGTTAGTATGCAACAGTATTTCTGACAAGAATACTTAAAATCCCTAATTTAAATATTCATCTCCATGAATTGTTATGAACAGGACCCTTAATTCTTTCAGGCCAGTATAAGTTAGTTGCATGAGTGGTTACAGAAGGTAGTATAGATGAAGGAGAGAGAACATAAAACAAAAGCAAGAGTTGCATAGCTTTGTATGCATTCATCCACTTCAGTTCCGCACAACTGTGGCTATTTTGTAAACATTTACTCTTTATTCTTATTTCAAAACTGTATAAAAAGACAGGCTGCAAAAGAGGAGCCACTATAAGAACATTGCCTGGGGCATGCAAGGGTGGCGTTACATCCGATCACCAGCCAAAGCTCAGAGCCGCGTTGCAGAGTTGTGACTGGAAAGAGGTGACAAGCAGAGCTTCTATAGCTTCTTTAGCAGTGTGAAAACAAGGAAAAAAACTTTGGTAAAGCCCTGTAAATGTATTTCGGGCAGGCTGGACTGGATGACCTCCAGAGGTCCCTTCCAGCCTGAATGATTCTGTGTTTCTATGAATGTGCAAACCAAGCAGCAATAACCTCCATTCAAAACTGTGCTAAGGCAGAAGGCAATTTTACAGTAAAACCTTTTTCATCCCAAACTGTTTTTGTCAGGAGTGCCATTCTGTTCTTTGTGAAGTATCTATGTTTGAAGCTGCCTTTTTTACCAAACTCAACTTTTTTCTCTTGCACACTCCATTCCTTGTGGATTTGACAGTAACCCTTTTGAAGGGTAAAACACATTCTTACAAGCATCTCTGAAACTGTTTCTAATTTGAGCATGCAGCAAATAACTGGAACATGAGTTACACAACCTCACTTAACTTTAAACATGTGAATAGTCAACAGGACAACTCAGAAACCGTAAGTTAGAACCATATTTAGGTGTTAGGTTTGGATTACAGCTCTGGAAGACAAACAGCATCATTGCTCCTCTTTTGAGTCTGAGGAATAGCAGTCTTTATCATAAGGTAAGTGGTTTGTGTAGTCTTAACCCCTGGAACCTGGGTAGTCACAGACTGGAAGCGTAGAAAGGCATTCAGAGGAACTCCTGCAAGGTGTTCTAAATAAGATACGGGTCCTAGCCAGAGTGAAATTTTAGATATGAAAATGAACTAGACATCTTGTTGGACATACTATGCAGAAGAAAAACTCAATAATGAAATTTACATTACTGGTATGATAACGTTAAATAGAAGTTTATGGGGTCTTAAGTGAAAAATAACCTGGTATTCAGGAAACTAAATGAAGACTTTAAAAGGTCAGGCAAAAAAAAGTTACTACTTTTCAATGAACAAATCAGATTAAGTCTGCATTCAACCTTATGTAGAACCCACAGCTCACGTTCGTATGGTGATACAGAAACTAATTCACACAGAGAGCTGAAGTAAGAATGTTTTGGAGAATATGTTTTATCAAAACCTCCAAATCAGCCTTCTCCCAGAGAACAGAGATCTGTATAACAAGGTGCCATTCTTACACAGCATAGTTGTATGCCAGACTTGTATGGCTACACAGAAATCAACAGTGCCATCAACAGTTAATCCCAGCTTACCCAAATGGCTGTCGTGTTAGAAACCGTAGAATTATAATAGAGATTTAGCAGTCTTCTGATCGTATGAATCTCCCAAACAGTTCTGAGCAAGCAATAAGTTAGTTTTAGAATCCATCTGATGAGGGTAGAAAGCTGTAGGATTCTCAGCCTCAATGACTTATCAGTAAGACAGAGGAATTCCTGAGAGGGCTGAGAAGGAAGACTGGGAATCCCACTTTCCATGTCAATGCATTCAAGATCGAAGTAGAACTTTTTGGGTCTCTCGAAGACCCATGACTGCTCAGAGTTGCAATAAGGATCAATTTAGTCACTCAGCATCTCATGGATCAAAGCATCTCTCTCTCTCCATCTCTTCCATCTTCAGTTGTCCTGATTATGGTGAAGGTAGGCACCATATCCTAGGAGGAAATCTAGGGTTCTCTTGAATCTTTACATCCATTTCTTTTACTTATATGCATACTGATAATTGCTTTACTCGAATTTAGTCTCCGACTTTTACACGAATGAAGCAAAAATAGAAAGGGAAAAAAAATCATTTCAGTTCCTAGAACATCCACTTGGCAAAAGCCATCTGGTATTTATCTAGTCATTAGCTGACTGCACAGCTATAAAGACCTCAAAGAAGAACTGTGTGGGAACTGGAAATTAGGTTATTCAAAAATTTGTTTTCATTTAAACTCAGATCAGTGTGTTATATTTAGAAGTTTCTTACAAAAGCAGAATTTCAATAAACAATTTCAGTCTTGTGGTATTACTTTATGAGGATATCAAAATATTCCTTCTTAATTTTGATATTTTTCTTCTATTTTATTGCTTAGTTGATAAAGTATTTTTCAAATGGCCTTCCAGTTTCTATTTAAAAATCAAAATATTATCTTCAAACTTCTGAAGTATTTCACACTGGTTCTGTTTTAATGGGCTGCTTTCCAAATCACCACATTCCCATGTTTCACTGCAGATTGAGTGCCACTTTATTCCACTGGAAAATTTTGCAAGATGTGCCTACAATTAATCAGCTGTCTAGAAAATGCTGTTAATCACTCTTTAAGAGAGAAAAAAAAGTTCTAGAGATATGTGTGCCGCCTGCCCCTCATCGTTATTGGTTGTCGTCATGTGCACAACTTTATGTGCACATCCTGGGGGTGTTCCATCCAATCTGTGCTCCTGCTTGATCAATCACATCTTCCTTGGGCACATCGCCTCCACCCTGCAGCCTTCAGGAGCATTTCTTTGAAACTGGGCATCCCTACCCGCAAAATTCATCTCATTGCACAGAGAGGGTAAGGTACACACATAGTTTGCCTTTTCAGCTGATTTTTACTAGAACGAACCAGTACTGTTTGTTTTGATTTGCCTCTGTCTCATTTTGTTTCAAACAAGTTAAAGCATGCCACTGTTCAGCAACAATTCCCATTTTCATAGCCTAATTTTTTAAAAATATGTTTTTTAGCACAGAGTTCAACTTTTTACAAGTAGAGAAATAATCATGTTCATGGAAAGCAGAAGAACTTTCCAAGGCATAGTTTTACTGGAAGTAAGAGCATGCAAAATTGCAGTGGAAGTTACTGCGTGTTTTCGAACTTAGTGGAAGCCAATAGGTAGCCTTTGTATTACAGCTGCAAACCACAAACATTTTATGTGATGTGTTGTTGTGATATAGTAAGTTTATGCTTTCCACTTTACAGATTTGGAATGAAAAAAAAAAAATAGGGTCCAGTCAGTTCCCGTTGTATCCAAGAATTACTTGCAGAGCTTCTAGAAGCGTATTCCACATGTGCTTGTGATACTTGCCAGAAGCAGTAAATGAATGTCGTTTATGGTGGCTCTGTTGTTATCTACAGCTACAGAAAGCACAGAATAAAGTTATGCTTTCGAAAGTTTGTAAAGGGCGTAATTATTTTTAAAGTTCTGTTTTAGCTAGAAGGGAAAAGGGGAAGAAATAGGCTACCCCATGAGGAATTTTAAGGAGTGTCTGGCATCAAAGCAATAGGCTTGAATTTAGACAAGCTCCAAACTGTTGTAGTACGTACAGTAGCTGTTGCCAATACAATGGTGCATATGTACAAAGACACACTGATACACAGGCCGAGATCTTCAAAAGGGCTCCACATCCAAGTGCGGAACCCCATTTTTTTACAGCATCTGACCCCAACTGTCAGCAACACACTCGTGAAAATCTGGCCTCATGGCACGTAGGCGCACAGCATGCACCACTGTGTTTGTAATTACATGCGACGTACAGATGAATAGATAGTGGGACATTTGATTATGATTAAGCAGATCGTATTCATTTTTAGCAAAGGTTAAGAAAAAGCTGCTGAGAAAATCCAGCTGAGTCCCAGTGGATGTCTGAAGCTGGTGTTCACAGCAAACGTGGTGGGCGGTCCCAAACTCTTTATGTGTGCTGGCCAAGAGACAACAC
>NW_010429790.1:38796-39699 GCF_000710305.1 Buceros rhinoceros silvestris | reverse complement strand
GCCAGCTGCTGGAAACCAGATGAGAAGGCACAACCAGCTTAGTGGGACAGGGAGCGTGCCTGTGGAAGAAAGCATTCCAAGAAAAAGCTACAGGCCAAAGTCACATCATACGTAATATTTGGAGATCTTTACTCAATGATCTTTTGACAAACTGCTTTCAGAAAGTGTGATTTAGTAAAAATTGTAGTGGTTATCAAAATAGCCTACAGTACAGCTCGGTACAAAAATAGAAGAAATGGAGGGAGTGGAAAGAGTTTTCCATTATTTTCAAATACATTTGTAAAGTTTTAAGCTAGAAAGTCTAGAGCAGTTGTTTCTGCGGCTAACATGTTTCGGAGTGTTTACAAGTTGTTAACTTTTCGTCATAAACTCCTTCCAAGAAAAAGGGGAGGCAGAAAGTCTCATTGAAACTACGTATTTCTTCACAAAGAAAACAAATGACAAAACTGTTCTGAGATTTCTCATAAAACCAGCTCCTATTGGGTTTCTTTGAATATTTGTTCTCTGGCTAGTTAGGCATGAAGAAAGGAAGTGAACCAGCACTCTTTTGTTGATGGCATACCCATGCTGATGAGACTTAGATATCCTCCAGCCACAGCCCCCCATCAAAGGCACCTCTGGAAGGATGACTCATAGGAGGGGACAAAGAATAAGGGCTGCGTAGGAATTTACTCTCTAATAAATTTTTACATACATGATTGGTTGGCAGCCTTTTAATATGCTTTGGAAACAAACCCCAGTCATCTTTCTGGGAAAAGCAGAGTGCAGTAGTGACAGGCTGATATTTAGAGTCTGACGCTGAGAAAAGTTCAATTCTCTAGAGAACGTAAGAGACAAAAGAAAATCCATCTCCAGGCCACTAGGGCTACAGCCATAATCGAATTTGTTATCCAACAGCAGGAA
>NW_010429790.1:38148-38735 GCF_000710305.1 Buceros rhinoceros silvestris | reverse complement strand
TCTCCTCTCCTCTCCTCTCCTCTCCTCTCCTCTCCATCTCCTCTCTTTCCATCTCATCTCTCTCCATCTCCTCTCTCTTTTTTCCCTTTCCCTTTCCCTTTCCCTTTCCCCTTACCTATGCAATGTTGTAATTTTTTTCAGTAGCAGCTTCAGCTTCCTGGAAGTTAAAGCTAGTAAAAAAAAAGAACACTTTCATGCGGGGTTTTTTCCTCTCCTCTCCTCTCCTCTCCTCTCCATCTCCTCTCTTTCCATCTCATCTCTCTCCATCTCCTCTCTCTTTTTTCCCTTTCCCTTTCCCTTTCCCTTTCCCCTTACCTATGCAATGTTGTAATTTTTTTCAGTAGCAGCTTCAGCTTCCTGGAAGTTAAAGCTAGTAAAAAAAAAGAACACTTTCATGCGGGGTTTTTTTGCTGGTGTCAGCAGCTGGTGTTACATTATCAGAATATTCTGGGTTTGGCTGGATGTGGGTTGACAAATTAACTAAGTTAAACAAGGAAAGGCAAGCTGCCTCTTTTTTTCTGAAATATATCTCTTGGTTTCAGCTTGAATTTTTTTTTCTCTGTGCAGCGTGCAAAGCTACACCCCCC
>NW_010429790.1:32251-38029 GCF_000710305.1 Buceros rhinoceros silvestris | reverse complement strand
TTTTCTCTGTGCAGCGTGCAAAGATACCACCCCCACCCCCCCAAACCTCTCTTCAGATCAAACCTCTGGACCTTAAAGATTTTCAGGATACCTGGTGTGTCCTCAGTCTACGGTGGATTTTGAACTGCTGGATTCTGAACTGGTACAGGTAAATCTACACATAATTGCATGTTCGTCTGTGTAAAAGAAGTAGAAACTTCAGCCAGCCTGGGGTATTTTTACCTGCACTATTCCTTTGCCCAGAGGAAAAAAATCTGGGATAGCAGTCACTAGCGGCAAGAAGGTGCATATACTTAGTGGAAAACCATCATTTTTGAGCATGTCTTGGGGATGTCTCCTCTTCAGGAGTGTAGGCTGAAAAATTGCCACCACATACGGTCTTAAACCAACACTGTGAGGTTTTTTAAGCTTGCCTCTTTGATGTATTTTCCAAAGCCCCATTTTAGTATCCTGTATTTCCTCTGTTGTCATCATTAGCGGTATCATTAAGCGTTTCAGGGGAGCCAAAGGGTTGAATGTTAAGTCTTCAGAAATAAGTAGAATAAACACAGTTAAACTGAGGTGGTATTAAGCAAGAACTTTCCACAAAGTGAAAATTAAAAATACCATATAGAAACAGTATACATTGATGCATTGTTATACATTAACACTGAGACTGTTGGTGCATCACGGTGCATAATCTCTACTATTTAAGAAACAATCAGCAGCAAAAACACTCCAGGTGAATGAAGGTCATGAAGGAGGTTTAAAAATTAAACCAAGAAAGAAGTCTGTTCGTATTGGAAAGGGAGTTTGGTTGAAACCCTAGAGGGAGAAGGGGCCCTGCAGTTTGTCCTCTCTGGCATATTGACTTATGAGAATCTGATTTACAATACACTAAACTGTCCCTTGAGTCAGTCTGTTTCTGAAGCATGGTAAACACAAAAGGATATGCTGTCACTGTCCTTTCTGTGAGTAAAGAGAAAAAAAAAAAGGAAAAAAGAAAAAAAGGAAGAAAAAAGGGAAGAAAGGGAGAAAAGAAAATAGTTCTCTTTTACTCCGAAATCTATTTTTCAATATTTTAATTAATTGCAAGGGAAACACTAAATGTATGTATATATATATTTGGGTGTGTACGCATGTGCATAAAAAAGATACGTAAGGGAAGCAGAAAATGTATTATTTAAGTAATAATGAAAAAGGCCAGACAGCATTTAATTCTCAGAGAGGATATCTCTTTTCATAGGTGATTAGTGACCAATGTTTGTGTTGGATCTGTATCAATATACATTTTAAGCTAGGATCATATTAGTAGATTTGGTCTTCAGAACAGTTTAAAACCAATTTTCAGCTCCTCCCTCTCTGACTTTAAAAGTGATAACCAGTTACAAAAAACTTGTGTCCCTGCGTTGACTGAAATTCAGTGCAAGACAACTGGATTATCAAATGTGTTTTCTAATGCATGACAAAAAAAAAAAGTCCTAGCTGTGTTGATGTCACAGAGCTAACTGGAGCAAAATGCAAGAGGGAAAAGTATCCTCGGAAAAGAAAATATGTATTACCTGAAGCACTTATTAGAAGCATATCTATCTGTGAAATTATGAAGGAAATTTTTCCTTTCTCAATTTCTTAATGAAAACACACAATAATTGCCGATTTTAAACAAGTGTTGTAAGCACAAAAGCCAAATGATACCAGAGAAGTCACAGGGAACAGGACTCCAGAATTCTGAACACATAGAGCTGATGTACGCCCAGGCAAGAGTAGCATCACCTTACATCACCAAAACGTCTGGCAGATTACTTTTCAGAGAGTTACTTCCTGAAAATAGATCTGCCAGTTGAGACAGTGAAACTGCAAGTGCTTTGGTTAGTCACCGTAGAGCAATGAGCTGCTTTTGAATAAAATAGGTAGTTTAAAATTATAAAGCATACTAGGTTCCTGTGTGGCACAGAAAAAGGTGATGGAAAAGAAAGGATGCTGTGAAGCCCACCAGAGCTGGACTTTATTCATGTATTGTGATAGCAGTTATACTCTCAACGAAAGGCTGATGGAGACCACCAACAGGAGAAAAAAAAAGGTTGCCAGGAAGGCCAGGAATGCATCAGGCTTCAGATTTAATAAAAATAATATAAATACTGGCAGAGATTACAAGAAATTAAATATGTCATTTTACAGTTTTAACTCTTGTGAAACAGCAATAACACTTATCACAAGAAGGATCTGGCAAAGCCCACACATATTTGTTTTGCCTTGAAAAAGTATGGAATCTTTTCAACATTTGTTTTTATTTTCGCTTGTTAAAAATGGCTTTAACAAGTGGCAGAATTTAATCCTCCTTCTGGAATAATTCTTTGCTAAGAAGTAGGTTTTCCCCCTCTTGCCCCTACATTTAAAAAGGTAGCCAAAATATAAAAAATTCAGCCAATAATTTCAGAAGAAATAGAATTTCCTTCAGAGCTGGTTTATGAAAAGTCTCCATTTTGGATTCTTTGATACAAGGAAGATACCTAGCTAGGCTACCCAGCTGGATGCTCTAAGTGACCAGAAGTGAGAGGGTGTGCGCATGTGTCGCAAATGCAATGGTGGCAACTCACAGTGAATTCTACATTACTCAATTTTTGTTTCCTTCACTTAATAACCCAAGGCACTTTCAGAATTTATTTGTTGGAAAATCTGCAATGACACTAATAAAAATAAGAGAATAAATTGGAAAGTTGCTCAACCATTATTTTCTTCAATCTTAAACAAGAATACTTGGATTTTGAACACTAGGAAAGTAGGTAAGAAGAGGTAAGAGAGGTAAGAAGACCAGCCCAAGTCTAGAGCATAGAAAGCATCTTCTTTCCAGCAACTTCAAAGAGCACTGAATTCTGAAGAAATGTCAGAAATCTCTAGCCAAAGATTGGCCACATTTTCATCACAATAAACAACAGGAATAGTCTAGTTAGTGACAAATAGTAAGCCCCCTTGTAATCCCTTACGCCACAGAAGCAATTCATGTTCTGGAATCTAGAATCACTCTACAGCTACTGACTATGCCTCTAATCAAAGATGTTACAAGTGCATCTTGGCTAGAGTGTAGTTATGCTGGCAAAATGCACTAGTGAAACCAAGAGTGAAAGTTAAGACGAACTTCCTTATGCCAAAGGCAGGTGGGGGCAGAAGCGGAGCTGAGGGAACACTATGGAGTGCTGAGTGACTGCTCTCAGGATGAAAAAGATGGGAAGGATGCAGTTCCTTGAGTGGTCTTCTAGAAAGAGTGGCCACTGTCCTTCGGAGCCGTGTTCCCCAGATTCAGACTCCTCTTGCGGGCACAGCAGTACCAAATTAGCTTTCCAAGACTTGGAATTAGGCTAAAAAGACTGTTTCATGGCTCTTTGCAATCTTCTGCAGCAGACCATTGCCCCTTCTTCTTGTCCTTTAATTCACAAAGATTTGCAGAATTATGTTCGTCTGCTCCTCCCACAGGAGAAATCTTTTGAAATAGAAGTTTAAAAAAGCATGGTTTGTACTTGTCTTCCCATGGAGACCCAGGGCCTTACAGACCTCATGGGATGGATGTCTATTCTCATCACACATCACATATTTCTGCTATTTCATTTGGTAGATGTGCATAGCACCAGGAACAGTCTTTCTCTTCCAGAAAAGTAACAGAATTTAACTCCTGTCATAGTGCTGATGTTCAAGAATAATGTCCAGGACAAAGCAGAATTTTAACGGCCTGAGACTTCCATGCTGTGTAAAAGATACTGATATTCAGTGTCAGGTTGATACAGAACTAGACTGTTAGCAGCATTCTGGCAATTGTTCTAAGCCGCACATCTGCTCTATGTCCTTGATATTAGCAATGTTTTTGGATGCCTCTATACTGATTAAAATCAAAACTATACAAATCAGGATGTCATTTTATTTTCCTTCCCCTTTAGATACTCTGCATAGAGGTTTTCATGAATGGCAAGTTCCAGGTACTGTCAAGTAATACAAAATGCACTATCACATTGCAGTTTTCCCTGTTCTGAGTAATTGTCTGTAGCAGCACCTCTTTCATAATTTTTATGTGAGAGAGCATACTATGATTACTCAGCCAAGAATTATAATTGCTGCCAAGATGCTGCTACAGTCATCCATCACTTCTGTGTCTCTCAGCTGACAATGCGATGTCATTGCTTGTGCTCTGAACTGCTTTATCACTTCCGTGTCTATCCAGTCCTAAGAAACCCTGCCAAAATATCTACTGCGATCTGGTCAGTCATGATGTCAAGCTGACCCTGTAAGTGGGATGGCCAAGCAGTTTCCTCCAGACTCTTAGCCTCATGAGAATTACCAGCAGCAGCAGCAGCAGGAAATGATACAACTATGTACTGGATACCAAGAGAAGATTGAAGAGCTGTCTTCAGGCTTTAAGTAGAATATTCTGAAGTAGTTGTGGAGAATGCATGAGTTGGAGCAGGGTTTATGGCAGAAGGGTCTGCCTCTGTGTGCTCCCACAAGGTAGTGCATGTGCCAAACCTGATCAACCTAAAAGACTCTGATGTTTCACAATACAAACAGGAGTCAGGCTTCACCATTTGACCAAGAAATTAGATGGATGTCTATTACATACAGTGTCACAAAGACATTGTAGGCTTATCCATAGTACTGCATCAGAATTCAAACCTCAAAACAACCATTAAGCTAGTCTGTAATCAAAAAAATCATTCAGTTTCAAAACAGTAATATTAAAGAGAAAACATTACAATCACACAATAAGAATATTATTTCAAGAAATAAGTTTATTTAAAAATAGATACAACATATCATAAAAGATTCTAGGCAGACAGTTATTTCAAAAGGCCCCCAAAGGTCAGTTTCAGATCATACCTGCACAAACTTAATTTTGTGTCTGTCAACTACCTCACCCAAAGTTGATTTAATAATTAAGTAGGATATAGAGTGTATGCATCTCACATGAAGTGAGGCATACCAATACCACATACATTCAAGTACATACAAAACATTTTAAACTACAGGACAATCTTGCAAAACTCTGTTGTAGTTTTCTTTCTCAAGTTTATCTGTATATTAGAAAAATAAAATCCCAGTTTCTAACTACACAAGTTAAATAATGGGGGGGAAAAGATGATGTAATGAAATGAGAGATAAATCTACAGTGACCAAGAATCCAAATATTAATCCGGTGAAGAAAAATTACTGTAGCTTCTGGAATCAGAGATAGCTTTGGATGTACAGTAGCTCATTTGTTAATGAATGCAGACTGGCCAGGAAATAAGAAACCCGCTTCATTATGACTGCCCCACAGTTACAATAAACCTTATTTTGCAACAGCATGGAGAGAGTTAAAACTTCTTAAGCTGGTTGTCCTTCACTCTGAGACAGGATAATCTTTGAGAAACATTTTACGGTGCATCTTTTGAAGAAAAGTGCATTAGTCTTTACTGAAAAAACATTTGGTTGACCTCGAAAATAAAGCATTCATGAGAAGTATGAGCAAAAGTTTTCATTACTCCTTAAGTCCTCCCTTCAGAGAGACAAAAAATTCCACCCTCCATTGCAGCTCCACAATACCCAGTTGCCAGGCAACTGATCTTTTATGGTGGATCTCCATGGCAACTGATGTAAACAAAATCATAAATCCCATTACCTAGCTAAATACTAGTGCAGTGCTATAAAAGGAGAAAGAATCACTCTGAAGTTTAAAGACAGAATATAAAAGAATGACGACAAGAATTAAAAACATAAATTGCTGATATTACAGTTAATATGGTTCATCTCACCAAACTTCCTCTTTTTCCATTT
>NW_010429790.1:7382-32167 GCF_000710305.1 Buceros rhinoceros silvestris | reverse complement strand
CCCTACAAGGCATTCGAAGCCATTTTTCCCCTAATTTAGTAACTGCATTTTCAGCATAATTAAGCTGGCTAAGGAAACCACTGCACTCCACAGGTAAACCTTCAGTCGAGATGGATCTGTGCACAGAAGAACTTTAGCATTGCTGTAGTGCATTAGAAAGCCTTTGAGGGAGATGAACCAAAGCTGAAGCTGACTGGTAATCTACAGTGGCTAAGCAGATAGTTCTACCACTCTCGCTTAATGGACAGTCAAAATAGAAGGGTACAACACCCAGCTCACTTTCGCCTGCTGCGAGCCCACAGAGAAATGCAGGCTGGCCACAGAACCAGGTCGGGTCTGAACACATGCTCACGGGCTCTTCGGATGGGTCTTGCAGTGGGTGATGCTGCAGCAAAAGACCAGGGCAAAGCAAAGACCTGAACTGTGCAAGCAGAGTATTCTTGAAATCAGTGATAGTAGGTCTAATACCTGTTTCGATGCCCATGTCAACAACTCGTTTTAGCAGCACCTTTGAATGATGGAAACAATGCAATTCTGCATCTTTGAGTGAAAAAAGGGTGTGTTTGCACTTATTTGTTCTACTTAGTCTCTATTTGTTTATATCCCTCACTGTATGTGAACCTTCGGGGCTTTTACTTTCTTAAGTCTTACTTCCTTCTGGATAGAATAGACAGTGTCTTTTCAATATCACTTGGTGCTGCAATCTCCCCTAAGATGGTATCTCTTCAGTTCATTACGGCGTTAGTCGCAATTCATGCACCTACAAATTGACCCACAATTGGCATTTTTGTGACTTTGATTATACTTTTGAATATGATCAGCATGCAAGTTTTTTTATTTCCAAGTATAAATAAATCAACATACATACAGGTCTATTTGAATTCTTTTTAAATCTGACCATATGATTTCTTTCTTAAGAAGTGTGCATTCAAGTTACCTCCCAAGAAGGAAAGGTATTATTACATCCAGAATATACATCAAACCTTTCTTATCTGCTTTATAGCACAGATGAACTGAGCAATTTCAGAAGCAGATGTATGATTTGTGATTGTATATTTAACAATTTTTTAAAAAAATATTCAAAAGTTTAAACTTGTTTACAACTGCAAACTAATAACAGCAGCAAGAGTTATAGTTTTGAGTGCGTACAGGCTATGGTAACGCCTAGTTAACCTCTACTCTTCTAAAAGCTTTGTATGTTATAAAGATGGTGCATGGATCCAGCAATAACAAAAGAAAAATAACCTTTTATGGACATCATCCTTGGAATGTTTTGTGGATTTCCTCTGCCCAAGCCCCTCATCGCCTCAGAGCAATATCTCTTAAAAATGGATTAATTAATGGAGATGCAAGAACAGAAGGCTCCATCAGCTGATCCACAGATCTGTACATTCTAGGTCAAACAATATACACTGGAGCTTATTTTTATCATTGTATTATGGCCAAAATTAGACAAATAGGTACACAATCTTTTAGAAATATTAAGAGAAATTCTCAATACTCCATGTCAAAGGTGATCCATTAAAGCATTTAGCAACTGTCTAGTCTCTAAAAAATTATTATGATAGTAAGCCAAACATACTAGAAATGTCCTGAAGAACCTCTCTGCTTCTGGCTTTGTGAAGAATTTGAGCTTCCTTGTAAGAATGTTGGGGGATTTTAAGTCCCCTCTCTCCTATTCTTGATTAAACTATTTTCTAACTTTTTTACAAGTACAGTTTGAGTTAGAAATTGATTTGAACAGCAAATCCACTTCTGTATCTTTAATTTACGATGACATGGGCAGGAGTACTAGTCAAGTATATAGGCCAAGCAGGGACAGTAAAGGAACAGTGTAGTTTATTCCTTGGATGAGGAAAGCTTTGCATGGGTACAGAAGCATGAGCAGACCTCATGTCTAGGCTGAGAAGGGGTGGCCTCTCTTCTGTATTAGCCAAGAGTGTAAATACACTTTGAGAAATTATGGCTGTGCTATGGCTGCGCCACTGCCTGAGGCAGGTCTGAGCCTGACAGCTGAGGTCTCACGTTCTGCAACAATTCCCCACTCTTCGGGAGTTTAGGGAGCGTTAGGAATGCAGAAGAGAAGACTCGTCGTGAGAGAGCTGTGTTACTGCTGAGCAGAATTGCTGTCTTCTGATGGTAAGAAAGAAGATTTTTCAGAAAACAACAGTTGCTTCCTTCTCATTGATACTCTGCCTCACTTTTAGAGCTCCCGCAGAGATCTTTGTCCAGCCTTCTCCCACAGGCGGTACAGGTAGACCTTCAACAGAACAGCGTGTGTGCTCCCGCAGCTTGTCCTCTCCTTACTGGTGTGTGACTGTTTCCTCCAAGAGAGTAAGAAGCCCTGTGTCTGGTTCCAGTTAAAACTAACAAAGGCTGGTGGCAATGCCCTAGTAGAAGCTGACATAGCCATTAGTAATAGGAAGTGTAACATGTACCAGTGTTGGTCCTTCTGCTTAAATACTTCTTCGTTCATGTTCATCCTTCCAGGCTAATGAAGATGCTAATAATGAATATATGAGACTGGATCAATTAGCATTGATTTTACCTGCCCTGACTGAAAACATGATGCAAGCTTTGATTACCATTGTTTAGCTTTGCTGTCACTTTCTGGTGGTGTCAGAAAATACTGATATACTTTCAACTTGTGTTGACACGTATCCTACTTTTAATGAGATACAGAAGGACAAAAAGACTATTCCTTTTATAGTTAAAAAAGCTAATTATTATCAGCCTTTTAAACAAAGGCCAGATAGCTATTGTGCCTTTAATCTTCATAATCGCAGTTATTATATGTCTTTATTTGTAAGTACAATCACAGATTGAAATAATAAGCTGGTTTTAACATATAATGGAGTTGGAAATTGCAAAAGTCTAGACCATGCTTTCCATTGTTCTCTATACAATACTCAATATTCTCCCACTTCTGCTATGTACTGTAAAAAAATAAAAAGCATCCCTCTCAAAGGACAGCAGTAAAATGTAAATTACCCTGGCTTACATTCATCTTAAAGTATGATGGGATACTTTAGAATTTAGAGGACTTTTAACTGAAATAATATCTAGTCTCATGGAGGCCTTAGGGTTGTTCTCACAAGCAGGAAAAAAAGAAATAACAGAATTAAGTGCTGAGTGGGCAACAGAATGGGAGGATATTCTTGGTTTTTCCTCCATTCAAAATTCTAACTAACTGTAGCATAACGCAGAATTAGATTCCTTTTAAAATAAAAAAGGGTGTCTGTGAAACATGAAGATATAGGCCTAAAAGGAACAAAATAGAAACCACTGTAAATATCAAAAAATAAATAATTAATAATAGTAATGCAATTATAATAATAATACAACAACAATATTTTCCCTCACGCAGATTTTAAAAACTGGACTGTACCTAAATCTTTTTTTACAGATTATCCACTCAAGTGTTTTTCTCAATCCACCTGACCTTATAACCACAGCTTTAATGACTGTAGTATCTTCTGGCATTGTGTACAGAATGTCCCGACTTTGTAAGTCAGGCAGAAATAATAATAAATGGAGTTGGGTAGTGCAGGGAAAGGATGAACAGGCAAGAAAAGAAAGGGTAACAAAATACTTAAGCTTTTGGCTGTCTTCATGTTGTTCGGATGAGAATAATATAAAAGGCACATAGCACCAGCTGGCAGTTGTCCACATCGCAAAACCACCATAGAATTTAGCACAATTCAAGACAGTTTCTGTCTGAGACGCCCAGAGGTGAAAACACATCGATTCTGTAGATCACAAATTTATTAGCAGACTGGGTGCAAAAAAATCGGCTGTCCTTTCAGAGACTATCCAGAAGGACAGGGTTACACCTGTAAGTAAGTGTGGCATTCTCCCAGTATTTTGGAGGTAATTAAGGGTCAGGAGACTCAGTGGTAAATCCAGGTCCTTAGTATGCCCGGTCCATCACATTCTGGTTTAACTCGAATCTCCAGAAATTAAGCTGGCCAGTCCCAACTCAGTAGCACACAGAGCAGGTACTCTGCCCGGGGGCAGATATACAGAAACGCTTTCCTCTCCACACTTACCTGCTGCAGTACTACTGCATATCCCACCTCTGCTGATGCACAGGAGTTAATAAAAGAGCTGAACAGAGTCCAGCTGACAATAAAAAAACATGGGAGGTTAGGTATTCAGAAACACGTGCGTATGGAGGAGAGGCTCAGCATCAGACATTCACAGGGCTTTACAGTTTAAAAAATTATGAATTATTGCTGTTTATAAAAAGGATAAAGGAGACGTACGTTGTTACTTGGGTTGAATCAGATTGCAGTCACCCTTCATTTCTTAATTTTCAGGACTTTGTGTGGTATTCCAGCTCATTTAACTAGTAACGATGTTTTGCCTTAATATGAAGGATGCTTGAAGGAGGTCGTTATCCTTCCTGCTGCTATTATCCACTCCATCAAGAAAGATCAATGTATCCTACCAAAAGGTGATCCTTGAGAGAAAAAAATGTGGTAACAGCTCCTCCTCCCTTGCTCTAAGGTCAGGCCATCTCTGATACCAGCTTGCCAAGAGCTCTCGTCTTCCCACTGCAAATGCAATGTAACAAAGGAGCACCCAGGCTCACCAGGGACGTTCACTGAAATTACCATGCGGCTACTTCTTTTGGAGGCCATAACTTTTCCAAACCCAAACTAAAAAAACAAACCTCTCAGCTTTCTGGCCCACTGGAAAAGGTGTGAGAGGGACAAGTTAATCTGTCTTTCACAGAGCTGGATCACTCAAGTCTTGTGTGACACCTGTGCACTCGCACAGAATTTGCTGACATGCATGTGTGTACTGAACAATTTGAGGATGATACAATTTGTCATCTGCACCTCAAACATGGCTGTATCACTGCAGAGGTTTTTGAAAACCCTAAATAAACAGATAATCTTTCATTAAAGCCCCAGGTTCACACCTGAAAACACTCATCGTGTTCAAGTACTTGCTTGCAACTAAATTGCTCTGCAGAAGATCTCGAATGACCAAACAAATAGTGCCTGAGCAAGAAAGATTTTTAAAAATCTGTAGTAAAGATTAGCCACTAAATGAGTTCATACACTTTTGACATGTTCATTACTCCTATTCAAGTTTTGTGTTTAAAATTGTTGTTGAAGTGGTTTTAAACACACAACTGATTTTTGTTCGTTTTTGTCAATTCAGTCATATCAGAAATAATGAAACTATTGGTATTGTCACTGTTTATAGGCAGATTTAAATCATAACAACGAGACCTCTGCAAGCTCGATTTCCAAGTGCATCCAGACTGTCGCCTACATGTGATCGTTTGACTTTATGGTATTTCAACAGAGTAACCGGTGTTCTTACTCTTACAGTTAAAGCAGCATTGCTGCAGCTGTGGAGCTTCTGCCTGGGAATGTGACTAATGGTCAGTAGCAGAAACACCATCCTAATAACAGTTAACTCTAAAGTTGATTTTTCATTTACATTGTTCACGAAGTGTGAAAAATTCTCCACTTGTACCTCAGTATTGTACAGACAATATACCTATAATGCACGACAAAGTATCATCTAGACTGTCTTGTTAGGCAGGATGATTTATGCCTCTCCAGTGCTAGAGAACCCATAGATTGCTTATTTCAATCTATTCTAGCATCATCAGCCTTACCACTAAAAAGTTTCTCCTAGGCTCTTCTAAGTCCTTTGTAATTGCTCTTAAGAGCAACTCCTTCTAAGAGTAATTCCACATTTTTAACGTGAGCACTAGAAGGAAACAGATGGAAATCTCTAGGCCCAGTTGTTGATCACACAGAACATAAGAAATTTTATCTTCTAACTGCAATATCTATTCTGACCAGCCCAGAGATGAAATATTTCCTTTATGAATATTGGATCCCATCTTTAGTGTCTCAGTGGTGGATGGAAGAGGGAGTGTTTTGCCACTGTTTGTTGTTTTTTAGGGTTTTGCCTAGTCTCAAAGAATCTTTTCAACACAGAAGTAAAGCTGCTTTTGACCACTGTCAAAAAAAGAAGAAAAACTGAAAGTAAGGTAAGGGGAACAGACCAACGATCATGAAATGCACAGACCAGTATATTTACTTCCAGAAATCAAACAAATGTCTCTGAAATACCACTGCATTTGTTTTCAGAAGAACATGTGAGATATTTGCTACTGCTGCCTAAAAAAGATCTTTATAAGGCAAGTATTCATGTCCAGAGGAATAGATCTGAACCCACCACCCAAATAAAACATCCAGATGTACCACATTCTACATGGATCCCAGACCCATTCAGACAAAAATATGATCTCTTTCTTCCAGCACATTAAGTGATCTAATGGCAAGGCAGTGGAAGAAGTTATTATTATTCAACCGAGACTAATAACAGTAATTGAAAACAACCACATACCAATAAAAGAATATTTTTCATAATCATAATTCTATTCTAGTCTGTCAAAGGTGTAAAAAGCTCATAATTTTACTGCAAAATGGCACCTATTCAATATAGAAGTATTGATTTTGTGGCATCTTACAATCTTCCTGATTCTCTTTCCCAATTGCACAAGCATTTGCACCTTTTTTCCCTCCATTCCACCGTATCTTTTACTGTCCTGTATTCCATACGTGCTTGGCAGAAGCATCTCTTGCTCAGTGTTACTGACAGTCTTCCTTGCTCAGGTGTTCTAATCAAGCAGCATTACCACAGTTAACTAAAAGCAATCACATCTAACTTGTATTTAGGTTAGACTTTCCTGCTTCTTCTCAGAGTTGTTGGAAAATGCTGGATCTTAAGGCTTTGTCTGCTTTTTCCACCTGTAGCATCTCATCTACTGAGATAGGACCTCTTCCTATAGTCTTCTATGAACAAAGGATCTATGTTAAGAATAAACAGAGTATATCGACTAGACTTGTCTTTAGCATATACAATTTATATCAACATTTTAAATGTTTATAAGTTTTAGAGAAAAGACCTAAACAACCGACTATTTTCAGTAAATTACACCCTTTATTTGCTTTTAGATGCTTTTTAGGGGCAAAATCTTTATTGCTTTCTCACTCCTGCACAACCGCCTAGTTCCTTGGTGGTATGAGCAGTGTTTGGATATGGCAAAATACCAATTGTGTGTGAGGCCAAGAGCTTAGCAGGATTCAAGAAAGGATTATACATTTGTATGGATAATGAGAACATCCAAAGTTACATTAAACAGTACAAAAAATAAGGGAATAAATCTTAATTCTTACATTCTAAAAGCAACCGCTATCCAGTTAGGAGCTATGTAGAGACTTTTACCAGTAAGTAGATTACAGCAGAGTTATGCGACTAGCCTGCTGTGGTAGTAATACAATTCCTGTATTCCTTTATTGCTGTTTAGTCAGGCCTGCTTTAGTTCCACCAATGCTGGACAACAGTTTGCCACGCAAAAGAAAATGGATGTAATTGTATCTTTAAAAACTATTAGAGTTCAAAACTACTAAAAGAGTAAGATACTCTGCAGAAAAGGTGGCAAGAATTAATGTCATACGTATATTGAAAATACAGCAAATACTTCCAGTTTTTACAAAGGAAAATCAGCCCTTCAGAGTTGTCTTTTTTGGTTTTTTTTTTTTGATTGGTGCTGAAATCTAAAAGCCTCTTCTTCCCTTCTATAAACACTGGAGATTAGAAATAAGATAAACAACAGAACAAACAACACAGTCATTAAGAGAAACTCAACCTGGAAAAGAATTACACTGTTTCTCGTTATCGTAAATAAAAAATAATAGCTGGGTTGTTTCTTTCTTAAAGATAATTCAACTTCAAAGACTTCCTGTGATTTCTAACAGTTGGAACAAAATTTGATTACAAAATCTTTTTAATTTTCTTGTATCCCCTCTGTAAATAAAAAATAATAGCTGGGTTGTTTCTTTTTTAAAGATAATTCAACTTCAAAGACTTCCTGTGATTTCTAACAGTTGGAACAAAATTTGATTACAAAATCTTTTTAATTTTCTTGTATCCCCTCTTTAAAGAAGAGAGAAGTAAAAAAAAAAAAAAAGTCTCATACATCTCCAGAAAATGCTTGTGTAAGGCTTATTTATCTTTTAAATAACAGTTGTTAACCATGGATTAGTGGAACAGCCTCTTGTAATTATGGTTACTGTTCCATTTGTGGCTACCTTCATGAAGCCAGTGAATCTTTAAACTACAGGCTGACCACCCAGGAGCACAAGTATTGAATCAGCCATATCTCCGTGGGCACCGCATTTGGATGATTATCCCAAAAGTTGACATGCTCACGTACATATACACAACAAAGAAGGTTTATGCTCACAGCTTCAGAGTCACTGTGGTGGTTTTGAGTTCAATAGAACCAGGGTGGCCCCTGACATAGTGTGCTCCTGTCTAGTACAGGAGAAATTGCTGGTGAAGACAATCTTTGTTAAATACTGGTCACTCTGACAGCGATTACAGCATCCTTCAGTTATAACCTCAGACACTGAACTGCAATAGGAATTAGGTTAGTTTAGTTTAGCTAGTTTAGGAAAAAAGGTTTTCTTAAAGGCTGTATGCATTTGAAATCGACATCAAATGATATACACACATGCACATATACTCGTTATATGTATACATATACATATACACAAATATACCAAGTAGGAAGAGAAACATAACTATTCTTTTTTTCCTAAGAGTCTGCATAGTTAAAGGGGGTTTATTATGCATTTGTTTTTGTCTTCATTATTGCCTCAGGGCTTACCATGCAAATCATCACTTCCAAAATAATTTATGCCCGTTATTGTATGGATCATTCATCTTTGAGACTTAATCTCTGGTCCCTTGGGATCAGATCACAGATATAGTTCTCAAAAATCTGGACCCAAAGAAATCCATCCAGCCAGTAAACTACGGTGAGAGTCTCTGTGCAGAACCAGCCTTCCACTCTCCCACAGCGCAAGTTGTGCTGGCATCAGAGGTGCACCCAGATATGGTCTTAGAGACTAAAAAGAAAGTCATTCCATCTCAAACTGAGATTTATAATGGTTAATTTATACATCCACACAGATTTTTGACTAAAGGGGGCTTTCAGCAAGCCTTGCAGCAGAGCTGGTGACCTTGCCGTAGCCCAGGGCATAGCTATAGGTGCATATGCAAAAAATCAGCTTTCTTTTTCCAGAAAATTTGCTCACATATATCCATTGTCTAATAAATTACCCCTGTAGAATAGAATTTCAGAAAGAGACTCAGCAGTCTAAAAATCCCACCCTAAGTAAATAGGGGCAAGGAATCTGGCTTTTGCTTGCTTGTCATTCAGTCCTTCTGCAACGCATAAATAATGTGTGCGTAATATATACACATCTCCAGACATGTTTTGATGGCATCTAGGAATTCAAAGAGGATTTGGTTTCCCATTGTGCAGGGCATTATATAAACACTGGTTTAAAAGGTGGTCCTTTCCCCCGAGGCCTTACAACGTAACTTTAATGCTATGCTGATGGATGCCTCACCATCTGTGCAAACTCAGCTACCAAACCACTGCATAACTACATACAGGCAATGAGCATCTGAACCAAAAATGCTGCAGTGTAGAGAATTCCAATGAGACAGCGTAGATCTGCTGTGATTTTGCAATTTTTATAACATGTATTTTGAATTACTTCTGGTATAAGCAGAATTCAGCTGCAGAGCATTGATTGGGGTCATTCATACCTTGTGTGAGGATTTTGTTCTTTTTACAGGGTTTCCTCTATTGGAGACGAGAGGGAGGAGGATCTTTAACACTTTTCTGTGCAAAAAACACCACAAAAAGTTGAAATGTAGAGCAGCTGCACATAGCGTGGAGCACTAGGCGCACCTACATTGTATAGGCTAACCCTTGCCCAGAACTACATCTCTTGCTTGCCTCTAGCTCCACGTTGGTTTGAAATCTGAGTGCATTGCTACCATACAGTGCTTGCTCACTGACTTTCTTTGGAAGGAAATCACTAGGCAGGCAGCAGCTCTAATTTGCTGCTGTGGTTGCTCTGGTTTAGAGGAGCAGGATCTGAGGAGCACTAAGGAATCACGCCTGTCCTGCCACAAGAACACGGCCCAGCAGAGTGGTTCGTACCCCAGGACTTCCAGGAGTGTAGCAGAGCTCAGTATGGTTATTCAGCGGATTACAGTCTTCATGTTACCAACTGGCTCTCCTAATGGTGGGTGAGTCGTAACGGGTGGCAATGAGGATTAGGTTCTCTGGAAGTATTAACTCCTCTGGGTTTCTCCCCTTGAGGAGTCTGTGAAAGCATTCCTGTGAAATGTCACCACCTGCTTCTTCATCTCATGGCAAGAAAATAGTTATATTTTAATCGGTGAATTTTAAGCTTTCTCTGAGCAGATGTTTTCTGTACCATTGTCTTTGAGTATCACGTGGATACTTCTCTGAACCAGTGAATTCAGAGTATTGTCATTTACACCAAATTATGGTTTATTTCCTACATGGCCTTTCTGTAAAAAAAAATTTCTTTATTGACAGCAAACACGATATTGAGGCTTACAACTTCATACTGTTTTTTGCTTGCTCTGTGTAGCCACAAAGCATATTTATCTACCAAGAATGTTACTCCTTAGACTGTTTCATTCTGGGAATAAAACACTGCCTATGGAGAATGGCTCATTCTATTGTTTTCCCCCTTCAAAAAGAATTTGGGGGAGGGACAGAAGTGAACAGTTACAAGAGGAAACAGCCACAGTTGTAATTGCACTGCATTCTTCTCAGGCTGTTGTAACATTTAAAGGTAGCTTGCTTTGGATACCAAAAGGGTTGGAAAGCATTGCTGAGGCATGACAGACAAAATCTGCCCTTTACACCAAAAAAATACTTTTGTCTAATAGGACAGATGGACTAAGAAGGGCCAAGACCAAGACTGCAGTTAAGGACAGAAGGAAGTTAGTCACATCAAAAAATCTCTATAAAAATTTTAGGTCCTACCTCTAGAATATTTTTTACTGTTGTTTAAGAATGGATGAGACATTAAATTAAAAATTGTCCTATATTTAAAAGAAAAAAAAAAAAGATGTATTTGAGTGCATTGGTGGTTTGGTAAGGACAAAAATATCCTTCAACATAATTCTAAGGCAGTTTACCTGCCTTCTGTCTTGTAACGGTGGTCAAGTGTATTGGTACTACATTCAACCACACTACAGCTACAGTTAAGACTGTAGCCAAAGACCTAATAAAAAAATAGACAATACAATTTTCTTGGGTCTTCACAGTATATGTAATTTCAGATGACTAAAAATCTGGATAACATGTCCATCTGCCAAAAAAGTAGTGGAAGGACCTGCATCCTGTGCACTTTTCATGTTGGCTTGGGAATTGCTTGCTAGTTGTGAAAAATCCTGTATTATCTGTAGTACATAGTGTCCAGCATTGGTGCAAGGATTCTCAAGAGCCTTTGCGGGCTGAACCCCTGAGATTCAGTTGGTGACCAGGAGGGCAGTTGTTTGTAGAAGGGGTTTTTGTGCTCCACTTGTCCCCCATTTTGTGATGGAGGGGTTGAGAGTCAGCTCTGGCTGACTCTCTGGCAACTGCTTTAAAGTTGAAGCTTAAGCTAAAATTAATCCTAGAACCACAAACTGTTTCATAACATGTTTCATAATAACAGCAGTTATTATGCCTTGTGATGGTAAGTCATTCCTTGTTCCTCCACTCTGAAAAGCCTCTATTGTACTGGCTTCTTCCTGTTTCATTGAAGGGAACAGCTTGTATAAATCAGGGATGAACCACTCTCCAGAGTTATGAATACCCAGCTATCACTCTTTGTCTTGACTATCCAGAAGATCCAGAGCTGCATCTTCAAGTATCTTTCCATTCCTCCACGTTTTCCCTCTGTGTAAGGGAGCCGTGGCTGAAACCTGTGTATTAGTTAAGTCAGTGTATGATGGAGATTCAGGCTTCCTAACGGCATGAGAAGCACATAGCTGTCAGTTTGTGTCCCATATTCAGTGAAAAACTATCTCTGCTTGTAATTTTCTTGTATGCTTTTTTAACAAAATTAAATTCCCCGCTGAAGGCATGGAGTAGGGGGAAGGGGGGAAAGAAGTGTTAAACTGAGACTCTCCTTACCAAGGTATCTTTCCCCAAAACTTTAAAAATCATCTGAAGATACCATAAAATCTTAAGATCTACAAAAATCCAAACTTAACATCTTAAAACCCAAATGGATAAGTAACCTGATAATAAAATTGGTGTTACTTAGGAGTTGTCAGACTTCAAAGATCTTCATCTGTTTTCAAATGTTCTGGTTCTTAACTACCCTGGAAAAATTTGCCTGGTTTAACCATGTTCTCAAGCTCTTCAGCTGCTTCTTCAGTGGTGCAGAACCTTCTGCTAGCCCTCCTTGGCTCTTCTTGTAACCAGTGTTTTCACAAGTAGACTGAAAGAATTACTGAGCAAAGCATTTTAACTTAGCATAAATACGGGATTTAGAGCTCACACTAAAAAATGTACATCACAACTAAATCCACTTTTCCCCCAAACAAAACAAAACCACTGATGTTAAAGGGTGGGTACAACAGGCTCATCCACGGAGCTTTCACAGGCTTTTCACAGTTACAGCGTAATACCAAGAGTAAAGTATTTATTACGTGCAATGCTGGACACCGTAGGGTTTCGTTGTGAATCTGAGTGAACGACTGTTCGGCATTTGGATGGAGTACACAGCCAACTAAGATTACCACAGAAAACATGGGACATGAGAAGAATATTGTTTTCTGGCCATGAAAAGACCACACACAGAGTCCATGTGGAATGCACACTGGACCATCTTCAAAAACATAGAAGTTGCATTCTCTGTTATGCTCACAGGCTGGTTTAATTAAACATAGGCATTAAGCAGTAAATTTGCTGGCAGTTTCACACTGAAATGCTGTTCTACAAGTAACTTCCTCCCTGTAGTTTGTTCTTTTAAAATAGTACCATATTTTTTTTTTCATTCTGCTTAAGACTTCAGAAGCTTGCAAAGGGAACATTTTTCTATAAAACAGAACCTTGAAAAACACACGAAAAATAAATAATTCATTAATTTAATTACTAAATATTTATGAATTAAGTAATTAAAAAGAGAGCCTTTTGCAAGGTTGAGGCTTCAAAATACAGTTAGCAGTCATATTATAAATTCGAGTGGTTATTAGTTTTATGTTTTAATAATGGATTTTTCCAAGAGAAGTATTTACTGTTTACTACTATTACTTTTTATATACTTATATATATACTTATATAAATGCCTCCATATTTTATTCAGTATAAAGCATCAAAGTTAAACTGTGAATGAATACTTAGCTTATAATATTTGTGACCTAAAATGTAGTTAAATGAAACTTAACTACATGAGCTTTGTAAATTTCAGGAACGTAAACCTGAGCCATTCCCTTAGCATGAGCTTTTTTTAGTCTTGAAATGTCAAGATCTGTTTAAAGATTTCAGATGGTGCATATAACATTGATTTTCTTCTCCCGGAAATATCGTCGGTTGCAGACTAGAAAGTACACAGTTTGCCTACTAAGAGGATGCTCTGCCTGGAGAAACCAAAAGTCCCTGTTTATTGAAGGTGCAGTTATGTATGCACACCCTCATTGGCTAAGTTCAACAGCTTTGCCTAGACGCTGTTATTCCAGGAAGAGCAAGGAAGTTACATATCTCTTAGGAATTCAGGAAGCAGGAAACTTAAAGCTGGAAAAGATACCCATTTTTGTTGATGGAAGTTTTTTGTTGCAGTTTTGACCTGCCTGCAAAATTTCAATGGGCTTTATTTTATGAGTGTAAATTAGCATACACTAGCAGTGAAGCAATACTAAAGAGAAATAGGCACCACAAAAGCGATCATGGGCAAGAAAAGACGAGACATGAGAGGGGCTAGAAGACTCTCATGCCCTGGAATCAGCTTATAATCACTGTAGTGTAGATATAGCTCCTGCTCGATCGCAGAGCAGAAGAATTACCATTTCTTCCCTTCCTGCTATCACCCTTGCCATTTGTAGCCGAGCAGTTTATCTGTGAGATGAGGTAGTGAGAGGAAAGCTCTTCCACACTTGTGTGTTCTTCTGATAGCGAGTTGCACTACATCTTCTTTTTTAAGCTTTTTTATTTGGAGACTTAGCCTCTGGATTTGCGTCAGGCCTTGCTAACAGACTGGCCAACAGCTAGCAACCCTCAACTTCTGGAAGCATCATTTCTATGTGTTTTAGCTTGCCTTCTCTGTGATTAATCTTGGAAGTGTTTTTTAAGGCGTGTATCTCGGGAGAAGGGTGACACAGTTATGCATTATTTGTATCACCTTTACCATCTCTAGTATTGTTTTAAGACTCGGAGTAAAATTCTCCTAAAATCCCTCATTCCTTTCAGTTTGCTTCTTTGAGACAAATTCTTTGAATTCCACTTGGTTACCAAATCACATCTGGGGTCATCTCACTTCCCATGAGCATCACTGTCTTTGAGGTGGTGCCCTGTGGGCTGGGGAAGGTTTGGGGTTTTTTCCTCCCCTTACCATATCCCAGCTATCTTGGAGCTGTCATGAAAGACGCCAGTGTGCTTGATAACCTATTTCCAGGCTGCCCTGGTCCTCAGGGCATGATGTCCCATTTTTTGTGATGTACAGGGAGAGAGTTGTAGAATGAGCTGCCATTTTCCCAAATCAACAGCACATTTATTCTGTTCTGAGCCTGCATCCATGCACATCTCAAGTCAAGAGTTTAGTACTTAAAACATATGTTGTTTTAATCTGCTTTATGTCTCGTATCAGTAGTAACAGCAGCAATATAACCCGTTTATTTTACCCGAATGAAAGAAGCCAAAAGCCACTCTTTTAATGATTTTTCCACTCCTGCTGTTTATATTTTTATAGTGCCTATTAATTGGAGACTATTAGTAAAACAATACTGTGTATGCTGTTTAGGAGCCATGTTTAAAAAGAACTCATTAGCTGACAAGTTGTTACAGAGAAATACTTCAGTGCTTAAAATAAATAAATAAATTTAAAAGCGCATGCACTCCAGCCCAGTCTTCAGCGGCTGCACTGGCACTAAAAGGAGCTCCCCCGTTTTCTGAAAGCTCTTCCATGGGGGAGAGTGAGCTTACTTCCTAAGGAAATTACTCTAGAGGTGTCTGTAAGAGAAAACCAGGCACCGCTTTGCAGCTCTGCAACTGCAACGAGAGTAGTCATGAATGAACGCTGAGCCAAAAGAGTGATGCATGTTTACTTTATTCTTACTATATTATGCCTGCAAATGTATAAAAATGTTAGCTGCCACGATCAACGGCCGCACATAGCACTTAGTATTCAGGAAAGCATTTCATTTTGGGTATAGGGCTCTGTGTCACTCCTCTGCTTTAAAAAATCCTCCTTCAGACAGTTGCAGGCTTGGACAGGTGAATGCCCTGGCACGTAACGCACACTGCAGCAGATGAGTAGTATCTGTTGGTGCGTTTCATTTGAAGAAACTTCACTGGCCCTTACACTGTTCTGGGACCTCAAAAGGAGCAAAGCTTGCTTTGTGCTAGGCAGTCACTTCGCACTGCCCCCGTGGCACAGAGGGAGGCGATGGATAGCATGCATGTTTCCTTTGGCACCTGGAGAGGTTCCTCCCCCTCCCTCCCACCCGGTACAGGTTATGGTGATACTACTGTCGTGTTACTGAGTGAATGAGTAAGCCGAACAAACAGGCATGTGTAAACCATGCCCTCAGTGTAGAGAAAACAAACCCATGGATATTTGTCTTGTGATTCCTTTGGGATCAGTTAATGGTATTTTCTTTTCATGTCGTGAATTCTCTTACTCCTCCTAACCAAGAAATTTCCCACAGTGACACATTTAGATGAGCTAAAACAAATGTAAAAGCTTATTTAGATGGTAACTGAAGAAACAAACACCTTTATAATTTCATTCAAGATTAGCAAATTTGTTTGATAAAGTAGAAACTTGTGCTACCAAGCCTGTAATGCATTGGAAAATCAAAGGCTATTAACAGAAGATAAGGTCTGAAGGTGATTTTTTTTTTTTTTAACGTAGCTTTAACAAGAAATTAGTGTCTTCACTAAGTCAATCTTGGAGAAAAAAAATGTTTTTACAAGCAATAATTCTTGCTTTCTCTTTTGCATATTCTCTTTGCAATTAGTGCATAAGTGTTTTAACATTCATCACACGGTAAGTGCACTGGCTGAGTGGCTCCCTAAATAGGACCAGAAATACACGTTGATTAAATTCTTTCAAACTCCTTGACAAGAAAATGGGTGTTATAAAAGAGTGCTGAAATGGAGTGATTCAAGTAGTGCTACATTCACAACGTAATTCCTTGAGCCTGCCTGTTTCCTCTGGACTTATTAACTTCTAAAACCCTTCCATACCCCATGTAGGCTGATACAGAACAAATTAACCCAGATCTGAAGTGAGCTGGCATCCAGTCACACCTGTAAATCCTGGCACAGGTAGTACACCTACTGTGAAGTTCTGTGGTTAGCAAAACAGGAGTCTTCAGGCAAACAGGAGATTGGTAAGTGCTGTGCCTAATTTCTGTAACCATTATGCAACTTGAGTAGCCAAGTGTAATGACATCCTGTGCTACTGCACAGGCACAAAGCACCCTGACGGCAGGGTGGTGGAGGGAAGTGGAAAGCAAAAGAAATTGTAGTTTCTGACTGCAGCAAAACCCAACTAAATTCCTGGTACACACAACTTGGTTATGTTTGTACCACACTCCCAAGTTAACTTTCAGTTCTCAAACACGCCAAGTCCACATTGGCATCTTGTAGCTAATCTTACGCTGAGTACGTGCGGATGTCAAGTGGTCTTCAAACGCTGGTATTTTGCACATAGCTGACAGGTATGACTTCAGTAAATCTCACCAATTAACCTCCTCTGAGTAGAAATTCAGAGAGAAATTATCATAAACACTTTGCTGTCGGTTTTCCTCACATTTTTGAACAATTAGTCCTGGGGACTTTCACTATGTAAAATGCATCCTTGTCTCACAGTGACTCTTGCATGCATTAGTTTATTTTATTCTGTTCTGTCCATGCTGACGTTTCAGTGAGTGTGTTGTGCCTCCAGCAAGCACCACGGGAGGCCTGGTGGCAGCAAGCAACCTGTTCCCTTGGTTGCCATATATGCATTTACATGCCAGAGTAATGAGTGGGTGACAAGCTGCTGTTCTTCACCAGAAACCTTATAGATCCCTCATTAGAAAAGGTTTCAGGAGCAGATAAAGTCCCTCTTTGAGTGGATAGATAGGAAGAAAGTAGTTGTTGGTATTTATTTGTAAAGGTAGAGACAGAAAAAAACTCAACAAAGGTTTAGAAAGCCTCAGGAAATGAAGTTGGCAGGCTGTATTGATTACAATAGGCAAGATGGAGGGGAGGGTGAAATATATTATTTATGTCTATATTATGCGATGTTCTGTGAAAGTCAGCTTGGTTAGAGACTTTCCTGCCCAATATTCAAATCTGGATATTTTTATGTTCACATGGAATGACATGAAGTACCAAATCTTGAGGATTTAGCTCAGTGTTCACTTGCAGGTTGCACTGGGACAGTATTTTTAGAGGTCCAGGACATTAGCTCTGAAGATCAAGTACATGTAAGCAAGGAACACTAAGGCAATTTTTGGGTAAGAGTGGGTTAAATCACTTCAGGGTAATCTGGTCAAAGAGTTACACCTGAGATTTACTACTGAGAGTTTGCTTAAAAACCAAATCATCTGTCCCAACAGAGATTTTCAGTGATGAATGTGAGTTTTAACAGAGAGACAGCCTGGAAAAAACATCAATATCACCCTGTTTTACCTTTCTATTTTGTTTATATTTTAATCATACTCTTTTTATTTACTTCACAATAAATCATCTTGCTCCTAAAGTCTGCTCACAATACTTTCCACCTCCTAACTGGATTTTTTCAACTCACATTACGTGTAGATGATCATGGAAAAAAATAGTAGGCTATGACTCAGGCAAGATGGGGATACTTAAGCCCACATCATTATTTGGATGAGCAGCCGTAAGTACAGCCTTAGCTGTTGGAAGACACACAGAGCCTTCTGCGATAAGGCAGCTGGTAAAGCAGAGAGCCATCCAGAAACAGAAATAACCATCCTCTGGCAAGTTCTGCACTTGGCAGTTGTTTGTGTGTTTACATAAAACGTAGTTCTGTCCGTTAAACCGTTCTTAGGCCCGTGGTTACTGTACGATATACACCCCAGTCCTATTTGCCATCCGTGACTCTCTGCCAGACTACATGGTGGTATTTGGAAGGGTAAGCACTGAGAACCAGGGGATCAGGAACAAAATCCAGAGACCTCTGGCAGTGACACATCACATTTCCAAACACCTGTGAAATCCCCATTGACAGAAGCAATCACAATTAAATACTTGAGCTTTTTGAGCCTGCGTAACTCTGTTTTCATCTGGCTCTTATTGACTGATGTACCAAGCACACCACCTGTAGTCTACAACTCTGGTAGCTGGAGTGGGTGGTATTAGTGAGTAACAGTACTTTTGGCTGCAAAAGGGCATAAAACCATTCTTAGGAATGTTGCTGAGTAACACAATGTCAGGTTATCTCAGCTAAGGGGAAGCAAATGCAAGAAGGGTAAATGAAATTCTGCACAAACAATGGATCTATTAATTAGTCTTTCTTGGCAGAGACCAAATTTCTCAAAATGCAACGTAATGTAATGTAATGTAATGTAATGTAATGCTGTACCTACAAAGCATTCTTCTATCCTGTGTCTTAAAGCAGATGACTGCATGATTTTAACTTGGTTTTCTGAGGAAATAGGAAGTACAGAATTATATAGTCTGGTTGTTCACTGATTTTAAGCAGTTTTGAGGTAAGTTTCACAAAGTATTGCAAGGTTCTGAAGTATGTCTGGGAAACCAAGGTTCATTAGTGCTTGTTTGAATAGAATAACTTACTTTTTTGTTTCTGTATTCAAAGTCACTGCTTCTTTTGTCATCCTACCTGACACAACCAGAAGAGAGACGTGGAGCAGTTTTGCTTCTCAACTGTAGAGAGACTGAGACTCTGAAAAAGCATAGAGGAGGGAACACGCCCTTCACACAGGCCACACGACCCACTCTTCGGATGGTAAATAAATAGATTATATCTAATTTCCTCTTTTGACAGACTAATAAAAGTAGGTTTGTAACTGCTTGTTCTGATCAAGGACTCAGAGGCATCTGAAAAGGCTGTTGCTGATCTGCTACGTCACACTGCTTGCACTGTTTTTCTGTTCTCCAAGATGTAATAACTATTACTTTCCATACTTCTTCTCTGGGATGATTCTCCTCACCTTCTGATGCTCTCTCTAAGTCACAGAGTTACTAGTTGCAGTGCCATACCACGCAAGAGTGGTATGCTAGCGTGCTCTGCTAGCTCCTGGGGTTAGAGTGGAACACTGTTGACTTTCACGTGCTTTCCCTGCTTCCCTCGGCTCGCGACAGACATATGATGATACAAGCGAGCAGAACATAATAAGGTCTCTGTATTAGCTTTTGGGTGATCTTTGAAGATCTATGAAGAATAATATCAGAAAAGGAATGGTTCAATTACAAACTATACTACAGGTGAAGTAATGTGAAGGCATACTGAAGTTCTCAACAGTTCTTTGACCTGAGAATGAGTCCTTAGTGAAAAGCAATGGATTTTTTTATGCAGTCTTGTTTAAAACAGCAGAATTTTACACAGCTTTTTTGCTATTTCTCAACAGAAACGACATGAGTAGTTGGTCTACGATGCAAAACAGCAACATTATTTTAAGGATAAGAGGAATGGCTCCAATTTTATTACAGATGCTGAAGGCCACATTTCTTTCTCCTCTGACGTCATATCAGTGTTTCAAATGTGTAGATTCTTATCTACAGCTGTTCATCACCACACAGGCTTCCAGCGTGGGCTGCTTAAGGGGCCATCCCAGTGCTTTTCTCTTACTCTGGGCCATTTCTTGTCCCAGCTGCAAGGTGAAATAGATTAAGAAATTGATCTGTCTGAAAGGTAATCATAACAAAAAAGAAAAGACTGGTGATCAGTGCTCAAGAACTTTTCTTTAACTATCTCACTATCATCAGTTCTCAGCCCTAATCTGGTTTAAAAGCTACGCAGTCATACTGCAAGAAAATCTCCTTAGTTTCTTTGCTTGAAGCAATGCGCAGCAATCAGATAACAGCCTTGGACTGACTCACGTACTAAGGACCACAAGATCTGTAATGGTTAATCACACAAAGATTCATTATTTTCTGAATAATTTTCGGAAGTTTTCCTGTTCAACATCTCATTTTGAATATAAACTCTTGCACTTACATCTTTCCTTCAGTATTCTACTGAAATGACTGTTCCACCAGTGGTTTTTGAGAGGAATAAACCAAGTATGGAGATGTGGATACAGACTTTGTTGCTTCAGCTTAGCTCTATTTTATCATACGAGGGAGATAATTTTCTAAAATACATTGCTGGTAGGATACAAACCTCTTGCTGTAGCCATATTGCAGCAAACACAGTATCTTTTCAATTTTACTATTCAGATATCACGCAGAATGATAAGATCTTCATGCCACTGTATAAACATACAATGAAATAACATTTTGAAACTATACTAAAGGAATCTCAGAGGCACATTATTAAGCACTGTAAGACCAGGAAATGCCAAAATTAAGTGTAAATTTTCAACCCTCATTCCTGACCTTTAAGTATGCACAAGCTATGATTTAAATATAGCCTCATTTTTCAAGTAGTACAGCAAAATATTTCCCCAGATTTTCTAATTTTGAATGAAATGAATGTATTATAACACTATTAATAGCGTTTGAATAGCATTTTGTATACATCACAATCATTACTGTAATTTTAAGAGAGCGGAGGTTGCCAAATACTAATTTACATAGTTCTGAATTACAGTCGCTCTTGATAAAAGTTAGTCCAGGATTTCACCTTTGAATTTGCCTTCTAACGCCTTGCGACTGACAGTAGTCCCCACATTATTAGGGCTTAGATGGATCACCAGAAGAGTTGGAGGCTCTTTCTGAGTGTCAGGGTCTGCCCACATGCTTTTGTTAGTGTTATACAGCCAAAAACTGCTTCCTTGAATGAACTTTTTCATAAGCTTAAGTTAAGCATCTATTTGATTATTTAAGAGGAAATCTCTAGCAACTATCAGGAAGATGAAAATGAATTAATTACAAATTTCAACATTCAGAGCTTTCCATTTTGTTTTAGACTCAAAAGAAATTTGTCTGATTTAAACACAATCTGCATGCTCTCAGCCTAACTATATAAATTCAAATTCAACTATTTTTTTTTCCTGTAAGCTATAAAAAGTGAACCAGGAGACCACATTTTTACTTAAAAAGAAATTAAATAGTCATATTCCTCCATAATTATGCATCTTTAAAAATTTTCCCTTTATGTCTAAAAATCTTCGCTGGAATTGTCTTGCCAGAGTTTTAAAAGTGCTAACCACCCAGTGCCGCACTGGATGATGCCCACATCATTAGCTTAAATGATCAGGCAGAAAGACCTGCAGAGGGTTCAAACTTGTTGCAAATACAGACTTTAGTGTAACTGTGCAGGTATAGATTTAAGGACCAGGTATAGATTTAAGCACATACCAATGTGATCTAGCAATCTACCTGATTGCTACTAGCAATCTTGAAAGCACGTTTAATAAGTAAAAGACATTTAAAACCTCACCATGCAAAGAAAGGCATTTTCATAACGGACCCTAAAGCAGACTTTTACTAAGAAGACTGGTCTTCATTTTTAAAGAGTAAAAACCCCAGTGCTTGCTATACTGTACCTCATACCCACTTTTTCCACACAACTGACTACAGTCAAAGAGCAAGTATTCCTATAAACGAACTCCTTCAACACAGACGAAAACAAAACTTCTTCAAAGACAAACATTTTTAAGAGAAATCTTAGAACAATTTTAAAAATGTTCCATGAGCCCTAAAATCATTGTAGAGGACTCTTCCTTCTGTGGTGCTTTGTGTTTACTGGCTGTTATTTTAAATGTAGCCTCTACCTTACAAAGCTGCAGCTTAGTTTCATGAAGCGCTAAGCAGAGGCAACCATTGAAAACCACTCAACCAGTGCTAGCCAAATATAACCACTGATCAGCACTATTTGCCTCTTAAAGTTAGGACCTAATCCCTAATGTGATCCCTAAAAAGCCTCTACTTTATTTTGGCATTTTTTGCCCTTGGAACCCACTGCCTTCTTCCCCACAGAAAACAATCAACATCCCTCCCCCTCTCCCTCCGTTGTGTCACACCCAAAATTGTAAGCAGAGCTGGAGTGATCAGTTCAGGACAACTACAAGCTCAAAGCAGGCATTGCTGGAAATCTGAAAAAGTTTGTAATTGCTTTATTCCATAGTTTTCTTTTTTTTTTTTTTTTTTTTTTCCTTGTGCTGTCTGTTTTTCTTTCTTCTTTTTTCCATAGTTTTCTTTTTTTTTTTTTTTTTTTTTGCCTAGTGCTGTATGTTCTGATTCCTGCAGGGACTGGAAGTGTAAGTGGGGAAATGCCATAAGCAAAGCAGTTTATGGAGGACTCTCTGCCTCCTCAGAGCACTAGGGATCTCAGGAGGACCCTTGCATACATGAGATTTTCAGCCCCGTTGTACAAACTGAAGGATGCAGTTGAGTTTCAGAAGCTTCACATCAACATTCACATCCACATTGTTATTTGTTTATGCTATGGCAAGAAGAAGAGGTCCCACAAGGTTAGGCAGAGTGCAAAGGAGTCTGTCTCTCTCAACCTTCAGATTAGCAAGAAACTTTAATAAAGGTGTAATGTGTCATTTGCACTGCAATAGCTTAGGGAAACTGTTAGGCAGGATCATAACCCTCTTAAAGTGGATACCAGAAAGCAGCTAGATTAGACATAGAGTGGGAAAGCTATCCCCGGCAATCTTCCAGCTCATTGCCAACCAAGTGTTCTAAGGTATCTTAATTCATTCTGAAAATGTGCAAACTAAAAGACAGCAAGGTCCCTTTGCTTTCCAGTGAGATTGTGCACAGCTGAAATAAGCCAGAAATAACTGGAATGCCATAAATTCAGACCCTTTCATCTGAATTGACTTTCAAGTGTTATCAAACCCTAAAAGATAGTCCCTATCCTACACTTCAATTTAGTACCTAAACACAGGGATGTTTTTTCAAACCAGTCTCCTGAAACACATGAAAACTAAACATTTTTCATGTAACTACCTTTGCCAATCAGATTACCACAAGAGCTCTCAGGGTCTTAAATTCCTTCCCCATTGTATAGATCTACAATAATGTCCTCTGAAGACTTACATGCCAGACTGAACTCAGTGTTAGTATCAAGTCCCACGCAACGTCACTGGTTTTATTAAAACTGAGTTTGTAAGAGTTTTGGCTGTTTGTATGATCTGAAAATGTCAATTTATACAAGTTTTTTATAGCTTGTATCATCTTTTATGAGAGCTGGTCAACATTTTACTGAAGAAACTCACTGTCAGCAAAATTTCTCTTCCATTTGAGAAACTTCATGGTGCAAGGAAAACCAGTGTTTCAACAGCTCAGGTTTCAAATTGAAGCTCACCAAAAATGGAAAGAACAAAACTGAGGAACTGGTTTGGAGGGTTTGAGATGGCTCAGGTACACTAATGGGTGTTTTTGTCACGGTCTTCCTGTCCCCACATTTCTTTTTGCCCTTTTATCTTTTTTTTTTTTTTTTCTCAGCAGCAAACTGAAAGAGATGTTTGGGCATGAGAAGAAGAAATGTAAAAAGGGGTCACATACAGGTTTGGGTGGCCTGGAGGCTACTTGTGATCAAACCCAAAATGATAGCAACCAAAGCAGCCCTTGATTTCTAAATTTCAGTTTTCACTGTGGGCTAAAGGAGAACTCTATTCTGTTGTTGCTCCAATGAATTCAGTATTTCCAAGGTTTTCTGTGAGAGAAGATGATGGTAACCTGCCCTTAACTTTGTACGGGAGAGGATGGAAAAACTTTCAAACTACAGCCTCGGTAACAAGTTACGATTACTAAATTTTTCATCATATGAGTGTTGTGGTATCCACATTTCTCAGGCATTGTAGAAGAAAAATATGGAGTATGCTTTTTTTTCCCCCCCTCCATATCCAAGGAACATCAGAAAACACAGTGCAGAACAGCTTCCTTTTGGTCTCATACAAATACCAGAATGATTCAACCAGCCAAGGGGCTTTTTCTACCTACCATAGTAGCTAAAAATGAAGTATTCAGAATTCTCAATTTGAATGCCTTTTTAGAGTATTTCCTGCTTTTCATATTAAAAAAAAAAAAGTTTCAAAAAGGCATTTATTACATAGCAATAGCATAGCAATAGTTAACGATTACTCCCTAGCAATACATGTAAAACTTCTACGACAGTTTTGCTCACTTTGTATGTCAACAGCATATTCCTTAATGAAAGAAGAAAAAAGTTGCTGTTATGACACAGGTGCTGAAATCTCAGTAACAGTTTCAGAGCAATGTGAAACCCCTGTAAATCATGACTTCCTCACAAGGCAACCAAGGCAAAGGATTTCCCCAAACTACTCTTATTTTGCTAAGAGTGTCATCTTGTGGAATTCTTGGAACACTCTTCAGCCCTGATTGGCAGCTGAAGAGGAGGATTAGTTTTCCTCCTGGTGGAGTAATCCATTATAGCTGAGGGTGATTGCTTTTAAGAAAGCAACAAAACCACAGAAAATGTGGTTCCCTGACATCTACTACTAATGAGACACCATTCTTTTGTTTCCGCTCCAAAAGTATTTCCTAATGACAAAGTTGGGGGGGGGGGGGGGGGGGGGGTGTTTAGTGT